>NC_090258.1:18526048-18591048 GCF_037325665.1 Littorina saxatilis
GTAGTCTTCCTGTCACACTAAGTTATGGCAGAAAAGTACCGAGGGGCGTCTCTGTATTAATCTTTATACATCAGAATCAGCCTGTTTCTCCATTTTTAAAAGTTTGGAGTTCTGGGGATATTTGAGGGTCTTCTTCTGAAACCCCCACATTCACTCATGTTTTTGCACAAGTGGGTTCTTACGTGTATGACCGTTTTTACCCCGCCATTCAGACAGCCATACGCCACTTTTGGGGGAAGCAGTGCTGGGTATTTTCCTGTTTCTATAGCCCACCGAACTCGGACATGGATTACAGGATCTTTTCCATGCGCACTTGGTCTTGTGCTTGCGTGTTCACAAGAAGAGGGTTAAGGCACTAGCAGGTCTGCACATAAGTTGACCTGGGAGATCAGAAAAATCTCCACCCTTAACCCACCAGGCGCTGCTGGGATTTGAATTCACGACTTTCCGATTAGGAGGCCGATGTCTTATCCATTTGGCCACTGCGCCCGTCTGTTTGAGGACCATTTGCTGTTGTTGATTTAAAAAACAAAACCAAAACTAATGTCTGTGTTAATGGGTTAACAGGTGTGGTAGCAGTTATAGTTGAATTGTAACACATATCATTTCTCTGTGCAGATGATGTAACGCGAATGTCAGACGGTTTCGCAGATGGTCTTTGGCACCATCTCCACATCGAGGTCACCGACAGGAAGGTCAACTGTACGGTTGATCGCAATGTCAAGGTCTCTGATCGCCAACTGTCCATCACTCCAGCAACCATGTACTACGTTGGTGAGTCGTTTGTCCTTCTCTGTAGTGTAGAACACCTGTGATGTAGTCGTTTCATCAGGTTGGCTTCAGTGTTTAGTGACGACTCCAGTGTATGTGCAGACCTTTGGGCCAGTGTCATGATGTAGTACAGTGGAATCCCCCTTTTGAGACCTCCACAAATCTTAGACAAAAATGTCTTAAAAGAAGGGAGTCTTAAGATTGGGGTACATTTACAGAGGTTACAAACAGAAGGTCTGGACAGGGTCTTAAAGGGGAGGAAGTCTTAAATTGGGGGGTCTTCTTCTTCTTCTTCGTTCATGGGCTTAGACTCCCATGTACACTCGTGTTTTTGCACGAGTGGAATTTTACGTGCATGACCGTTTTTACCCCGCCATTTAGGCAGCCATACGCCGTTTTCGGAGGAAGCATGCTGGATATTTTCGTGTTTCTATAACCCACCGAACTCTGACATGGATTACAGGATCTTTTCCGTGCGCACTTGGTCTTGTGCTTGCGTGTACACACGAAGGGGAATAAGCCACTAGCAGGTCTGCACATAAGTTGACCTGGGAGATCGGAAAAATCTCCACATTTAACCCACCAGGCGGCCGCGGCCGGGATTCGAACCCTCGACCTTCCGATTAAGAGGCCGACGTCTTACCACCCCGCCACAGGGCCCGTCATTGGGGGGTCTTAAAGGGAGGGTTCCACTGTACTGTTGACAGGAGTGCTCATTTTTCGTTGTATTCATGATTTCCACTTTGAGAAAAAGTTGAAAGATTGATTTCCTGTTTGACTTTTAGGTATAGCTCTATATTTTAAAAACTTTCACCAATGTATGTTCAGGTTTAGGGCTCCTATGATTTTCAGTTTCAGGTTTGGACATAATATATAGCCCTGGTACCCCTTGGTTTGGTAGGCAGTTTGATGATCTCATCCCTTGAGGTTTGGACATAGTATATAGCCCTGGTACCCCTTGGTTTGGTAGGCAGTTTGATGATCTCATCCCTTGAGGTTTGGACATAGTATATAGCCCTGGTACCCCTTGGTTTGGTAGGCAGTTTGATGATCTCATCCCTTGAGGTTTGGACATAGTATATAGCCCTGGTACCCCTTGGTTTGGTAGGCAGTTTGATGATCTCATCCCTTGAGGTTTGGACATAATATATAGCCCTGGTACCCCTTGGTTTGGTAGGCATTTTGATGATCTCATCCCTTGTGGTTTGTACATAGTATATAGCCCTGGTACCCCTTGGTTTGGTAGGCATTTTGATGATCTCCTCCCTTGTGGTTTGTACAGTTTTAAATCCCTGGCAGCTGTTGCTAACAATCATGTTTTTTGCTCTGTAATAATGGATCTGAAGTTTGGAGTATTTTAACTTCATCAAGTTCATGACAGGGGATTAGACTAGAATTGAAGAATATAAATAAATTGAATTAGGCCACAAAAAAAATAGGTCTGTTTACGGTAACCCGACCGACCCTAGTTTTTAGGCCCGACCCTAATCTTTTTTTTGGATCGTCTGAATGAAAAAAAAAGAACGCATCCAAAATAGAGCTGTTTGCGCTCAAACAGCAGACGACAGAAGGGAGGTAAGCTCAAAGTACTGTTTATAGTTATGTTGGGCAAAAACAGGGATTGATGAGAAGAAATGAACTGTGAAACATCATAGAGAGGGGAGAAAAAAACAAGTCGCGTAAGGCGAAAATACAATATTTAGTCAAGTAGCTGTCGAACTCACAGAATGAAACTGAACGCAATGCCATTTTACTCGTAGCATCGTCAGGCCACCGCTCATGGCAAAGGCAGTGAAATTGACAAGAAAAGCGGGGTAGTAGTTGCGCTAAGAAGGATAGCACGCTTTTCTGTACCTCTCTTTGTTTTAACTTTCTGAGCGTGTTTTTAATCCAAACATATCATATCTATATGTTTTTGGAATCAGGAACCGACAAGGAATAAGATGAAAGTGTTTTTAAATTGATTTGGACAATTTAATTTTGATAATAATTTTTATATATTTAATTTTCAGAGCTTGTTTTTAATCCGAATATAACATATTTATATGTTTTTGGAATCAGCAAATGATGGAGAATAAGATAAACGTAAATTTGGATCGTTTTATAAATTTTTATTTTTTTTTACAATTTTCCGATTTTTAATGACCAAAGTCATTAATTAATTTTTAAGCCACCAAGCTGAAATGCAATACCGAACCCCGGGCTTCGTCGAAGATTACTTGACCAAAATTTGAACCAATTTGGTTGAAAAATGAGGGCGTGACAGTGCCGCCTCAACTTTCACGAAAAGCCGGATATGACGTCATCAAAGACATTTATCAAAAAAAAGAAAAAAACGTTCGGGGATTTCATACCCAGGAACTCTCATGTCAAATTTCATAAAGATCGGTCCAGTAGTTTAGTCTGAATCGCTCTACACACACACACACACACACACACACACACACACACACACACACACACACACACACGCACGCACGCACACACGCACGCACACACACCACGACCCTCGTTTCGATTCCCCCTCGATGTTAAAATATTTAGTCAAAACTTGACTAAATATAAAAAGAAGAAAAAACAATGTCAACGACCTACCGACCCTATTTTCTCACCCTATGTTACCGTAAACAGACCTTTTTTTTTTTTGCCTTATAACACCAAACACCAAACACCAAACAAGAAATCAAAATGTTAGTGTTGAAGTTCCTGTGGAACACCCCCCCCCCCCCCCCCCCCCCCAATTTAAGACTCCCTTTCTTTTAGGACCCTCTTGTCTTCGACTTTCTGTTCATGATCTTTGTCAATTTTACCCCCATTTTCTTCTTCTTCTTCTGCGTTCGTGGGCTGAAACTCCCACGTACACTCGTGTTTTTTGCACGAGTGGAATTTTACGTGTATGACCGTTTTTTACCCCGCCATTTAGGCAGCCATACGCCGCTTTCGGAGGAAGCATGCTGGGTATTTTCGTGTTTCTATAACCCATCGAACTCTGACATGGATTACAGGATCTTTTTCGTGCGCACTTGGTCTTGTGCTTGCGTGTACACACGGGGGGTGTTCGGACACCGAGGAGAGTCTGCACACAAAGTTGACTCTGAGAAATAAATCTCTCGCCGAACGTGGGGACGAACTCACGCTGACAGCGGCCAACTGGATACAAATCCAGCGCGCTACCGACTGAGCTTAGCATCCCCGCCCTACCCCCATTTTAATACCCACTCCTTTTTAAGACCTGATTTTCACAGATGTTTGGAGGTCTTCAAAGGGGTGTTGCACTGTATCAGTACTATTTTACCCGTCGCGATATAACCTTGAACGGTTGAAAACGACGTTAAACACCAAATAAAGAAAGAAAGTACTATTTTACTCCAAACAAATTGGCAGCAAAACATTAATGATGTTTATCATACCAGTAAGATATCTGTAACTGTTTTTTTTCTCTCTCCAGGTGGCAATGAGCTGTTCAACGGTTTCCGTGGCTGCATGAGGAACATCTTTGTTGCTGGCCGGGTGGTAGACTTAGAAGATGTGTTCCTGACAGCTGGTGTAAACATCGGGGCCAACGTTGGAACGTGTGCTATCAGGGACAGGTGAGAGTCCCCCCCCCCCAACCCTTACTGGTTTACCCTCTCTCTTGCACTTCTGCTTTACCTGCACGCATGTACGCACACATTCATTCATTCATGCATCGATGCACACACATGAACGTGCACATTCACATACATATACAGACCTGTTTACCAGTACGATTTGGGCGTATTTTGTACGCCAAATTATTATCGGTACGCAAATACTCGACACACGCACAAAATACACATAAGAAAAAGTCTAGAATACGTTTTCCGGTGTTGGTGTGCTGATTATGGGATGGTACAACTGATACCGGTTTCGGTCGAAGGGAGATAACCATGACAGCGAGTCTTCAGCTGTGGAAACCTTGTTCAGTTTTTGGCACGTGCGATCGACTGGACAATCGTGGCAAAATGAAGCGGTAAAATGTGCCAGTTTCGGATGACTGTACCAAGTCCAAACAGCAGAAGCAGCAGATTTTCTTGGAGAAATATAAGAAAGAGCCAGGAATTGTGGAGTCTACTATGGGAAAAAGTCATGCACACTGCAAGTATTGTAAATCAGATTTCTCCGTTGCCCATGCTGGGAAATATGACATCGAACGACACTGCAGTTCCAAAACTCACCTGGACAAGGTTGCTGCAAAGAAATCCGCTGAAAGCTGCCAAGGAATTATGAAGTTCATTCCCGCAAAGCAAATCCTGCCAGAAGAAAAGGCTGTAGTCCGTGCTGAAGCAATGTTTTCTGAGATGATTGTAAAAATGAACTACCCGCACTGTCAACCGCAGATGTTATTTCACGAACTTCATCTTTTCATTATCAATCTGTTTGGAAGACACTGGTTATAATGCTATAAACTGACAGGTAAATAAAATTGTTTTATCCCTGTTGTACTGATTGGAAGGCGTTAAATTCTGAAGGTGTTCACAAGACATGCCGCTATTCTTACACAAACACGTTTGCACCCACGCGTACATTTTCCCTAGCCCATATGGCTTTGCTTGCAAAGTACACCAACTTTTTGAAAAATACACTCAACTTTTTGGGAAAGTACTCTTGCCTCGGGTTTAGGGTAAACAGGTCTGCATATAAGACATATATATATACAGACACGCATGCACGAACACACATGCACATGCGACCAGATTTTGTTCATTGTTTCTAAAATAAATGAATTCAATTTCTCTAAAAAAAAATGGGCTTGTAAGTTATATCATCGCCAACAATATCATTGTAGTTGTCGTCATCATCATCATCATCATCAGCATCATCATCATCATCATCATCATCATCATCATCATCATCATCATCATCATCATCATCATCATCATCATCACCACCACCACCACCACCACCACCACCATCAACAGAGTAATTGTCATTGGCAATGTTGTCAACCTGGTCAGTATGGAATTTTTTGATGGTAATTGCTTCATTTGTTTGCAGGTGTACCCCCAACCCATGCCGGCACGGGGGACTGTGCACACAGTCGTGGAACACCTTCAGCTGCGACTGTCAGAGCACTGGCTACAAGGGCGAGATGTGCCACATCTGTGAGTAACTTCTTTCTTTTCATGCTATAACACAAGGGTAGCTCAGTTGGTAGAGCACTGACAGGCGAAGTGGCGCAGTGGTAAGGCGTCGGCCTCCTAATTGGGAGGTCGTGAGTTCAAATCCCGGTCGCTGCCACCTGGTGGGTTGAGAGTGGAGAATTTTCCGATCTCCCAGGTCAACCTTTGTGCAGACCTGCTAGTGACTTAACCCCCATCGTGTGTACACGCAAGCACAAGACCCAGTGCGCACGTCAGAGTTCGGTGGGTTATAGAAACAGGAAAATACCCAGCATACCTCCCCCGAAATCGGCGTATGCTGCCTGAATGGCGGGGTAAAAACGGTCATACAGGTAAGAACCCACTTGTGCAAAAACATGAGTGAACGTGGGAGTCTTAAGGGGGGACAGGGTAGGCAAGCACTTTTTTTTTTTATTTTGGAAACAGCTTGCTGCTTGTTTGATTTTTGCAAGCAGAATAACCTAATTAAGGGAAACCATTTTAAATTTTGAGTGAAAAGCAATTTTTGGGGGTTTTATTCACCAAAATGTGAGAAAAACGTTATAAAATGTGCTTTTTTTTAAATGTTGCAGTTTGTGAACCAGTGCATGTTTTGATCCAATTTTTCTTCTTTGCAGCAATATGTGTGTGTTTAATAATTCTGTGTATCGAAAATCATTTCTAAGCAATATATTATTTTAATTTAGCATTTTCAGTTACCGGTTCAGTTCTGATAAGAAAAATACATGAAATCCTAACTGTCAGACTCATAAAAACCCAACCAATGCACTGAACTCTTATTCCATACACAGAACTGATGCTGTACAACTCATAAACAACATATACAAAAACTGAACAAATCCATCAAGCCTTTCAAAAGTTGCAACATTTTAATTGTAGCGTTTTGTCTGAAAATTACATTCAGAGAAAACAGCATTTTAAAGATTTGAACCAGTACATAAAAAAACCAGTAGCACAGTGCACCCTGAATTCATATGTTTTTATCAGAATGACCACTTTACTATGTAGGGAAAAGGATTTGACAATCAAATTATCAGGATTTTTTTTATATACATCATATGAAAACAACCATCTTTGTTTGTACCGATATGAAAACATGAATCAGAACCAAACTGTCAGACTCATAAAAACCCAACCAATGCACTTAACTCTTATTCCATACACAAAACTGACGCTTTACAAATCATAAACAACATAAACAAAAATGAAACAAATCCATCAAGCCATTCAAAAGTTGCAACATTTTAATTACAGATGTTTGTCTGAAAATTACATTCAGAGAAAACAGCATTTGAAAGATTCCAACCAGTATCTCAAACTAGTAGCACAGTGCAGCCTGAATTGATATGTTTTTATAAGAATAACCACTTTACTATGATGGGGAAATAATTTGACGATCAAATTATCCAGACTTTTTTAAAAAAATCATTTGAAAACTCATCTATGTTAGTGCAGATATGAATCAAAACGAAACTGTCGGACTCATAAAAACACAAGGAATCCACTGTATTCTTATTCCATGCACAGAAATGGTGCTTCACAAATCATAAACAACATATACAAAATTGGAACAAATCCATCTTGCCATTCAAAAGTTACAACATTTTAATTACCACATTTTGTCTCAAATTACATGTAGAGAAAACAGCATGTAAAAGAGTCTCACTAGTACCCCGGTAAACTAGTACCACAGTAGAGCTTGAATTAATGGGGTGGTTTTTTTTAACCAGAATAACACTTTAACTATGAAGGGAAAATGATTTGATAATCAAATTATCAGATTTTTTTGATTTAAAAAAAAATCATATGAAAACATTAAAAAAGTCAATTATCTGTGTTTGTGCTGATATGAAAATATTGATCAGAACCAAACTGTCAGACTCATAAAAACCCAACGGATGCACTGATTTCTTATTCCATTGCATAGAAATGATGCTTCACAAATCATCAACAACATTACATAATTATATATACACAAATGGAACAAAGCTATCAAGCCATTCAAAAGTTGCAACATTTTAATTACAGTATTTCTGTGCTCAATCCTAACACTGCAGCAAATTTCTGTAAAGCTGAATGTCCCTTTCCATGTACCAACATGGTCATACGCGGATTATTTAAAATGCAACTTTACCACCTGAAGCGTTGCAAACACCGGGAGAAGAGTAAACAACTGCAGACTTGAATGGACACTCATATGCACTCCAGATGCAGGGCCTGTGCAAATCCTTGGGCTGATGCATCACCTTCTTTCATAATCAGACTGCTATCAGACAAGCATTCAGTACAGGATATAGACCTTTCAGCAATAGATTGAGCTGATCAATGTTGACAAAAGCCCAACACATGTCAGCGGAGTGACGTTGCACAGTACCAGTATCCATATCTGCTTGTGATGGGCCAGAAGATGGCAAAGTATCTGTATCTTCTTATGGTTGGTCAGAAGATGGCAAAGCTGATGTTTCTGCTGTGGAAGAGGGTAGTTCCGGTTTAGCAAACTTTTCCATCAGGTCAATCTTTCTCCTCGCTGCCACCACAGGAGGACTGGCTCTCCCCTTGCTCCAACCTAATAAATACACAAACACTGATTTAATATTTGATACAACTGTCCATGGTTTTTGTTTGTAATAAGCTGCAAAATTTAAGACTCAATATAAACGTCAGCAAGTGCTTGTACTTTATTTTGCAAATGACCATGTTACATAAGGTGTACCTCAACTTTTTGGCTAAGCCGGTAAATCAGAAATCCCAATCAGCCCCCAACCACTGAACCAGGCGGGTTTTCTTACAACCACCTCAGCGGCTCGTACCCACATATGTCGGTTGACGAACACACACACACACACACACAAAAGACATTCATTAATTGGCCCCTATCACAAAATTTACATGTCAAGTTTACTATGGGATTTGAGTAACCACACAATCACATACACACAGGAACTAATACTGAAACTAGCTGAATTATTTTCTTTCTTTCTTTCTTTCTTTTCATATTTTTCTTTTAAAATTAATTTATTTCATCACACTTGCTATGTATTTGCTTGTTTCTTGTCTGTTGTCTGTTTTGTGTGTGTGTGTTCTGTGTGTGTGTATACATTTTCAGATTTCCTAAACCTAGCACTGTTTGCAGGTGATCTTTATGCTTTTGATTCATGAGTTGCATCCCCAGTCCTTTAGTTTAACTCTTTTTTTTTTCTTTGGTGAAGTAAATTGGATCTATTTTTTTATTCCTTAGTTAATGGAAAAGATTTGACAACAATATTGCTGTCAATGATAGGTTGGTCAGCCATGCTGGTGTAAACCAATCCTTTAGAATTAGAGAACGCTCTCTAGTAGGGTACTTATTTTCCTACGGTCA
The DNA here is from genome assembly GCF_037325665.1 of Littorina saxatilis. Lineage (NCBI taxonomy): Eukaryota > Metazoa > Mollusca > Gastropoda > Littorinimorpha > Littorinidae > Littorina > Littorina saxatilis. The sequence continues at coordinate 18,535,322 of NC_090258.1, forward strand.
ATGACCAGAAACAGAAACTGTGTCAGTCGTACATCGCTCAGATGCTGCTTCTCAGTTTGACCCCAGACAAAGAATAATGATGACATGTTACACCATAGTAAGCTCTCAAGGACTGGCCAGCGAAGAACAATAAAATAGGGGTTGTGAAGACGATATCACAGAGATGATCGAGGGAGGGAGGGAGGGGGGGGGGGGGGTGCGGCGGCAAGAAACACGCAAAATACTTCTGACACAAACTGTTTATCATTTACCTGCAAACCCTAACACATTCTTACAACAACAACATAACAATGTGCAATAAATCACGTTGTCAAACAAACAAGATCGAAAAGAGAAAGAAGCAAAACCCACCTCGTCGAGTCAAGAATCTTAGAATGTCGTCTGCTTCAATACGATAATGTTGGTTCATTTCGGAGTGTTGTTACTTCCTTCTACTGTTCGCTGCTGCTGGTTCATCTTTCTCTGATATTTCTTGCCACTATGCCGAACATTTCCAATGTTAGGGTTGTTCTCCGCAGCTCAAAACTTTGAAAAATGCTGCTGAATCGGTGAAAACGTCATGGATTTGTTGACACCGGGGGACTGATAAGTTGTCTACTGCGCTTGCGCCAAATGCCTTTGACCTACATATATTTGCATATATTAATTCCGGGGTTTCGGTTGGAACGGATTCTCTCTCTTTGTGTCTATGTCAACGGAAATTCCCCAACGGTGATGACGTCATCTTGAAGAACGGAAATTTCCACACAGTTTGAACAGCGAAGGGTCATGTCATGTGCGCACATTTACCAGCACGGAGTATCCAAAGTTGACCATTTTTTCGATTTTTTTGATAAAACACAGACAAAAACAACAAAACATCGGTTTGAAAATGGTTTTATTTACATGAATACATGTCTAAAATGACAAAAGCAGATTATTGAATGCATTCCAGGATGTTCAAAGGTGTGAAAAATGCAACAACCCCAAAAAGGTGTATGAGACCAAAAAAAACTCATTTTGCCTACCCGGTCTGCCCTTAAGCCCATGAACGAAGAAGAAGAAGAAGCTACAACACAAGGGTAGCTCAGTTGGTAGAGCACTGGGCTTGTGATCATGAGGTCGCAGGTTCAAATCCCGGCAGGGACAGACACTTTATGTCAAATTTATGTGCAGACTCAGAAACGGTATCCATGTCCCACCCCCTTGTCACCATATTGGCATGTAAAAGGCCTCGGTCATGCTGCCATAAGTGCAGGTGGCTGACTATACCTAAACACGCACACACCTGGGTAACGCGGCTCTGTTGCTGCTAGCTTTCCACTAGGAGGAAGCGACCCGACTTTCCCAGCATTGGAATAATATGAAATGAAATGAAAATAGGGCCGTTTGATGTCTACTTATTCTGTGGTATTGTTGGTTTGGCAGTGTATAGGGTATGAGAGAGACTGACTATTAGGGTTCAACGTCCTCTTAGACCAACTGGTCTATATTGGGACAGGTATTGGTAATACGTTGAAGATATGTGATACTTTGATTCGAACAAGCCCGCTGTGGCTGTCTTCTTCGACACACCAGCATTGGGTTTGTCTCGTCAAAGTATCGAAATACGATCATGATAATCGGAGACGAGAGATGATGCATGCGTGTCTTCGTGTTTTCCAAGCCCTGAGACTTTCGCTGTGAACGTGGGATCTTTTTCGTGCGCATGTGTGCACACGGGGGTGTTCAGACATCGAAGAGAGTCTGCACAAAGTTGACTCCGAGAAATAAAACTTTTGCTGTATTATAAAATTGTAAATCGTTTAACCCCAGAATATTTATATTCCAAACTGCCGGTCCTGGTTTCCGATGTAAATCCTTACCACAGACGACGCCCTCTTGAACGTAAGGTTCCATTGTGCAGAAGTGAGTTATATAAATCTTCATTTTTTCCTTCAACGACAGCTTTGTGGAATAATCTTCCACAAAATATACAACAAACGCAGTCAGTTGGTGAATTTAAAAGGTATTTGACCGATGGAGATGTTGTTGTTCCACAGTATTATTATTTAGGCAATCGCCAGGCACAGGTATTTCACAGCAGGTTGAGATTAAACATGAGCGATTTGCAACAAGACCGACACCTCTCTGATAATTTAGAATGTACTTGTGGAGCATGCCCGGAAGATTCTGAACATTTCTTGTTACACTGTCCAAAATTTAAAGAACATAGAACCATTTTATTCAATAGTCTGCCAACACATGTTCTAGACTGCAAAACACTCTTGTTTGGAAATACTGATTTAACTATATCTTTGAACACAAAAATATTCTCTGTTGTACAAGACTATGTTATGTTAACTAATCGCTTCGGCTGATATTATATTAACTGTGACTGCAATTGATGCAGCCAGGCATTCTCTCTCTCCCTCTCTCTCTCTCTCTCTGTCTCTCTCTTCATCTTATTTGTATAAAATATAATGAAAGATTATCAAGATAAGTGTTGAAGCTATCACTTGTTCGCCATGTTTTGCTATCGGAATGTGTATTGATTATCATTTCAAGAACGTGTCCATAAGCAATCTGCTTGTTAACGTTCTTAATGTTGTTATTGTTTGAAACGTGTGTATGAGAAATTGAATAAAACATGCTTAAACCAGGGGCCCGGTAGCTCAGTTGGTAGAGCACTGGACTTGTGATCGGAAGGTCGCAGGTTCGAATTCGGGCCGGGACGGACACGGGTCAACTTTATGTGCAGACCCAGAGACGGAAGCCATGTCCCACCCCCGTGTCATCACAATGGCACGTAAAAGACCTTGGTCATTCTGCCATAAGTGCAGGTGGCTGAATACACCTAAACACGCAGACACCTGGGTAGCGCGACTCCGTTGCTGCTAGCTTTCCACTGGGAGGAAGCGACCCGAATTTCCCAGCGATGGGACAATAAAGTAATGAAAATGAAATGAGAAATGAAATGAAATAAATCTCTCGCCGAGCGTGGGGATCAAACCCACACTGATAGCGACCAACTGGCTACAAAGCCAGCGCGCTACCAACTGAGCTACGTCCCCGCCCTTATGAGAGAGAGAGAGAGAGAGAGAGAGAGAGAGAGAGAGAGAGAGAGAGAGAGAGAGAGAGAGAGAGAGAGAGAGAGAGAGAGAGGGAGAGAGAGACAGAGAGACAGAGAGACAGACAGAGAGACAGACAGAGAGACAGACAGAGAGAGAGACAGAGAGAGAGAGAGAGAGGGGGGAGGGGAAGAGAGAGAATATATTGTACAGAGGGTGAAAACCGACTTGTGTCTTATGTTCCAGCTGCCCACCACGTGTCGTGTCAGATGCACAAGCAGTACAGCAACGTGGAAGGAACGGAGATCGCAATCATCGACCCTGATGGCTCCGGCCCTTTACCTCCCTTTGAGGTCTCCTGTGACAAAGGTCAGTAAAAGTTTGAACAAGCTTTTGATGTATATATAGGAGTGAACAATTTTGTATGGGATCCATCGATTCAAGATTCAAGCTGTTTGAGGTTTATTTTTTTTTATAGTCTTCTTTTCTTGTTTGTTTCATTGTGTTTCAGTTGAAAGAATAGATGAGATGCTGGTACTATTCTGGCACTGGGAAGATATTTTTTGTGAAAACTTTTTGTATGATTTTTGTGAGGAGTGAAAAGCTGATTTCCTGTATGTAGATGGTCTCTTATGCATACTGATCGTTGCCTTGGTCAGGCAATCGAAATATCCGCGATTTCGTGGATTTCCACGAAAGCAAAAAGAAATGAAAAATGAAAATGAAAGATAACATGTTTTATTGTTTAACCCAGGTGAGAGGGACTAAATAGTGGTGGTTTTTTTTACATGCACAATTTATCTGGTGTTAAATTCATATTGTAAATTTTAGAGGCTATCGTGCCTGCGGGGTAATCCCAATACAGCCCAGGCAGCCTTATTCTCCAAGGGATGGCAAGCTAAGACACTGGTGACCATTCTCTGCCGAGCACTTACTTGTGGGATCCCTCTCGGACAACATGCGTCTGGTTTAGTTCTTTGGTTCTTGTCAACTGCAATGGACTGTTGGAAGACAACGGGCTCGTCACCACATGATTGGTCGTGTGGTCTGTCAGTGGTCCGTCATTGGTCCGTCTTTTGTGATAACCCCCAACTAATCCCTTTGGTACCTGAGTTATTTCCCTTACAATATTTGCAAGGCCAAAATGCTTCAACCAGACCCACACCAGATGCTCTGCCACTTGACCCCCGGCGTTACTTATTTCCTTGAAACTCATTCTTCCTTGAATGGATTGCCTGCTTTGTTGGTCTGATCTTGACCAGCCTGCCACCCCCCGCGGGTTAGGGGGAGTCCCATATTGGTTGAGACGAGAAATAATTTACCCGATGCTCCCCAGCATGTCGTAAGAGGCGACTAACGGATTCTGTTTCTCCTTTTACCCTTGTTAAGTGTTTCTTGTATAGAATATAGTCAATTTTTGTAAAGATTTTAGTCAAGCAGTATGTAAGAAATGTTAAGTCCTTTGTACTGGAAACTTGCATTCTCCCAGTAAGGTAATATATTGTACTACGTTGCAAACCCCTGGAGCAAATTTTTGATTAGTGCTTTTGTGAACAAGAAACAATTGACAAGTGCCTCTATCCCATCTCCCCCCCCCCTTTCCCCGTCGCGATATAACCTTCGTGGTTGAAAACGACGTTAAACACCAAATAAAGAAAGAAAGAAAGACCAGCCTGCCATCACACACAGAGAAATGCACATGTTCTTCATGGAATGTTGACCAGTGTTTGTCTTTCTTTTTTCAGATGATGGCAACAGTATCATGACCTCCATTGGCCACGACAGCGAAGAAATGATCACAGTCAACGGGTTCCAGGACCCCGGCTCCTACGTCCGGCTCATCAAGTACGCCACTGATGATATGGAGGCTCTGGAAGACATCATTGAGCGGGCCGACACCTGTCGCCAGTACATTGAATACAGGTGTAACAGCTCCAAGCTTCTGGCACCTATTGGTAAGCAATACCGTGCTACCTCTATTTTACACATGTATGAAAACTTCCTTGTTTCTGTAAAAATTCCTCGTATTTAAAAAGGTTTCCTTGTAAAACAATGCAGTCATTGGCGTCCCCTTTTTCTAAGCGTGAAACAGGTCAATCAGATGTGCTTAAAAGACTGCAAAGTTTTTGAAAGTTTAAAAGAAGGCATCCCTTTTCACGTTGTCACGCTGAAAAGATTGTGTGAATCGCCAAGTAAAAATGTGCTTGAAAAGTTGAACATTGCCCATCTAAAGTGTGTTGAAAATATCTCATTTTCAAGCTCCAGAATGACGTTTTTAGATATAATATTTTCAAGAAGTCTATAGCGCCTCTGGGCTCTGCCCCCAGACCACTGGACCAACACAGTATTGTCACTCCCAGCCTTTACTTTCCATGGTCCGTTGTTCCCCATCTCTCCATTTTGTTTTTACAGAGGAGGGCAAGCTCCCTGGCACCCCACTAAGGAGATAACCCTTGGATTTCCTTGGCATTCTGAAGAGGGGTAAAACTTTAGAGCATGGAAGCATTCCTACTCTTATGGAAATACACTTGAGCATTGCTCCATTTTGTGCCATTTCAAGAAATGTAACCATATACATAAAAGATGGAAACTTCCACGTCCATTTTCATTGTTTCACAAAAATGGAAAATACAGGTAGTTGAAACATTTCTGAGAACAGTACTATTCCATTTTAAGAAATACAACGGTATATTCAATTTCCAGGTGGAGACGGCACTGACCAGGTAGCCAAAACATACGGGTGGTGGGTAGGACGCACATACCAGCCCATGTACTATTGGGGAGGGGCGGCCCCCGGGTCGATGAAGTGTGCCTGCGGATTGGAGGAGAAGGGGTGTGTGGGCAGCAGTACGACTTGCAACTGTGATGCAGGACTGCCCACTCAGACCTCGGACAGGGGTGAGTTGTGTGCTATCTTTCAGTTTTAAACGGTTACAGTGGAACCCCCCTTTTAAGACCTCAACAAATCTGAGAAAAATCAGGTCTTAAAAAGGAGGCAGTCTTAAAAGGGGGAGGTTCAGCTGTATTTCTTAGGGTTTTAACACTCGCAAAATCATTATTCACCAGACCCCCCGCGGGTTAGGGGGAAGAATTTTTCCGATGCTCCCCAGCATGTCGTAAGAGGCGACTAACGGATTCTGTTTCTCCTTTTACCCTTGTTAAGTGTTTCTTGTATAGAATATAGTCAATGTTTGTAAAGATTTTAGTCAAGCAGTATGTAAGAAAAGTCCTTTGTACTGGAAACTTGCATTCTCCCAGTAAGGTCATATATTGTACTACGTTGCAAACCCCTGGAGCAATTTTTTGATTAGTGCTTTTGTGAACAAGAAACAATTAACAAGTGGCTCTATCCCATACCCCCCCTTTCCCCGCTCGCGATATAACCTTGAACGGTTGAAAACGACGTTAAACACCAAATACAGAAAGAAAGAATTATTCACCAGATGTATTCTGAATGTTAAATCTAGGGAAAGGTCTTATGCCGCACGTACAGTCTTTAAAACGGAGCTTTCCCTTTTCTCCTGGGATGGTGGCATTTGATTTAATTTAAAACAATGAAGTTCGATTTCAAAGCTCAAAATGATGTTTTTGTCCATTTCTGATCGTCGGAAATTACGCTCTAGAGCAGTTTTGTCCTTGGATGGTGGCTTTATAGTGTGTGTCTGTTGATTGCACGCAGGTTATCTGGTGCACAAGAACTACCTACCGGTGCTGGAGCTACATTTTGGAGACACCGGCGTTGTGACAGACAACAAGCTCGCTCGCCACAAGCTGGGCAAACTGGAGTGTTTTGGTGATGGTAAGTCGCATTGCCTTTTCTTTCACAAACCCCAATCCCCCCCCCCCCCCCCCCCTCTCTCTTTCTCTCTCTCTCTCTTGCTCTCCGTCTGCTTATTCTGTTACCCTCGTAAAATATAGAATTGTCATTGTCATTGTCTGTCTCTTCACTTTCGTGACACATGTGTTGACAGGGACAAACAGTTTATAAACTGTTGTATTTTTTTTATTGTATTTTTTCAGATCTTTTCGACAATACAGTGACGTTCAACATGGCGGATGCTGTCTTGGAGTTCCCGACCTTCGAGGCCAACATTGCAGGAGACATTTGGTTCCAGTTCAAAACCACCACTACAGACGGCGTCATGGTTCACTGCACAGGGGATACCGACTTCATCGAGGTTCGGCTGTTGCGTGAGTATAGAATTGCATATTTTTGTTTTTATTTTTTTGAAGCAACACAAATGCAGACCTTTCAGATTATCTCCCCTGTTTTGTAGCTGAAATCGTAAGTTCATGAATTTGTGTCAATTTGTTACGAACTCAGAGAAGCCAAGACTCTTCTACAACGGAAGAAGAAAGAAAACTGGAAAAAGAGGAACGGAGACTACAACCCACAGGAAGACCCCATCAACAAACTAGACCGGAGAAGCCAAACCACCATTTTCCGTCTAAGGACAGGGCACTGTGGACTGAAGAAACACCTCAAGAGACTGGGCCTTGCGGATGACGCACACTGTGAATGTGGCTCGGAAGAGCAAACTCCGGAGCACATTCTCCAGAACTGCCCCCATCTAGAGACAATACGCCAGAAGTTCTGGCAAGAAGAGACCAGTGTTGGAGCCAAACTCTGGGGTCCTGCCGACGAACTGCGCAAGACTGCGGACTTCCTGGCAGCCACTGGTCTGAGGATCTAGCACGGCCACCAACATCGAACGCAGAAGAAGAAGAAGAAGTTACGAACTCAGATTCGTCTTTTTGAGTGTGTCAATTGGATGAAATGTTCTGTGAACTCTTGGTACAGTGAAACCCCCTTCTGATTTAAGACTTCTTGCCTTTAAAGACCTTACTTCTTGATAGCTTCTGTTTATAACCTGCAGCAAAGCACAGACCAGCAAGATATACTGTTCAAAAAAAGAAACGCATAGTTGCTACTTGCCAAATTTGTTTTATTTTTCGAAAAAATTAACAGAAAATCCAATATTTAGATTATTTGTTTGAAATTTGGTATGGACACAGTTGAATGAACACACAGTTCATTTGCATCTTCAAATCAATCAGTCAATCAATACGATTGGGTGCCGAGACTGTCAAGTCAGTAGGGGGTGTGACTGCCTTGAGCAGCAACAACTGCCCGGCACCTTCTGGGCATGGACTGGATCAGATGCCGGATATCTTGCTGTGGGATGGTGTCCCACTCCTCCTGAAGTGCCTGCAATAGATCGCGGTGATTTGCCGGCGCTTCTTCTCGCCTGCGCACACGTCTGTCCAATTCATCCCAAAGGTGTTCTATCGGGTTCATGTCTGGCGACATGGATGGCCAGGGAAGCACCTGGACATGGTGGTCGGTGAGGAACTGGGTGGTGAGTCGTGCTGTGTGCGGGCGAGCGTTGTCCTGCTGGAATATGGCATCCTGGTCAGCCAGAAGAGGAAGGGCGTGTGGGCGCAGAATTTCCTCCACGTATCGCTGGGCAGTTATGCGCCCTTGGACGTGCACCAGGGTGCTCCTTCCAGCGGTATTGATCGCCCCCCACACCATGACGCCTCCACCACCATGAACGGGTGCCTCATCCACACAGTTGGGCGCGTAACGTTCGTTTACTCTCCGGTAGACCCTCCTCCGACCATCATGTCGCTGGAGCAGGAAGTAGGACTCATCGCTGAACCAGCGAAGGTGCTGGTTGCCCCACTGCACTCGGTTCTGGCGATGGCGGCGGGTGAGGACAGCTCCTCTGTGAGGTCTGCGAGCTCTCAAACCAGCTTCATGCAGGCGGTTCCGCACGGTCTGGTCTGATAATCGGTGTGGCCCGGGGAGAGCCTGGACAGAAGATGAGGCCGACAGGAAACGATTCCGGAGGTGGCGGAGCCGTATGAAGCGGTCGTGAGCAGCAGTTGTCGCCCTTGGTCTTCCCGCTCGTGGCAAGTCAGCAACGGAGCCAGTGGCTTGAAACCTGACCCACAGTCTACTGATGGTGCTCTGGGACACGTGGAAGTGCCTGGCGATTGCACTTTGACTTTGGCCTGCTTGTAAACGACCCAATGCAATTTGGCGGTCTTCTCTGCTCAATCGGGCCATCTTTCGTCGCTGAATTGTCGTCTGATTTCTTTGTGGCGAACAATCCGCTTTTATGGGTTTTGGAAGACATGGTGAGAGCTCAATATTCCCCGAGTTTCACGAGATTACACTGAAGCATGACGAGTGGTCATGCCAAATGAGCAATTTTGACATTTTAGCCACTGATAACGCATGCATCACGTGCAGAGCTCACTTGTGGCAATGGACGAAAGGTCGACGACCAGATAAACATTTTCTGCAGTTTGGTGGATATCCTTGTAGCCATATAACTAAATTAACCAAATATTACAAGCTATGCGTTTCTTTTTTTGAACAGTATACAATTAACTACACCACTAAACAACACAATCAAGGACTGGGTGGCCGAGTGGTAACGCACTTGCGCTCGGAAGCGAGAAGTTGCGAGTTCGACCCTGGGTCAGGGCGTTAGCAATTTTCTCCCCCCCTTTCCTAACCTAGGTGGTGGGTTCAAGTGCTAGTCTTTCGGATGAGACGAAAAACCGAGGTCCCTTTGTGTGCACTACATTGGGGTGTGCACGTTAAAGATCCCACGATTGACAAAAGGGTCTTTCCTGGCAAAATTGTATAGGCATAGATAAAAAATGTCCACCAAAATACCCGTGTGACTTGGAATAATAGGCCGTGAAAAGTAGGATATGCGCCCAAATGGCTGCGATCTGCTGGTCGATGTGAATGCGTGATGTATTGTGTAAAAAATTCCATCTCACACAGCATAAATAGATCCCTGCGCCTTGAGTCCGAGTCTAGAGATACGCGCGCGATACAAGACTTCATATAACAATCACAACAGACAAGGGACCATGACAAACAACCTAATGCAGCACCCTTTTGCTTGAGACCAAAGAACTTTCAAAATTCACAATGCATGATTTCTCTCCAGAATCGGACACTATCCAGTTCCGGTACGACGTTGGGAATGGAGTGAATGTTCTTCCGTTCAGGTCACCGGCTCCTTTGAACGATGATCGCTGGCATACCATTCACATCGAGAAGAATCGTAAACAAGCCTGGATGAGAATTGACGACTTTACAGAAGTGACTAAAAATGAGGATGCCGATCTGATCCGATTGCTGGACCTGAAAACGCCACTCTTCATTGGTAGGTTTTTATATCATTTGAGCAATGAGTGTGTGTGGTTTCTTTTTCTTTTGTATTTTGAGTGAGTGAGCGGTTAAAGTTGATATGGAGATGCAAGCTCAGATCATTGCAGATTGCTTTTTTCCATATGTTTTGTCAGTTCTCCTAAATGTTTTATCAATCAAAAGGTATTCAAATTGTTGTGTTTGGTAGTGTGTGTGTGTGTGTGTGTGTGTTTTCATGGCTTGTTGGATCAGAATGCTGCCTTCTCAGTAAAGGTTGACGACACCTGCAAAATATGGAATGAAAAAATTTAAGCCTCTTCAAATCTGCTGTAAAAAATACTCCTTTAGAATCCTTTTGAGGGGTTGCAAAGAAAGTAATTTCAGTTTTTTCTCTCCTGTGCTTAGTTTATCAACTGATTCTAATTTGTCGGGATTTTGAGGCTTGTGAATCTTGATTTGAGTCTGTTTTGTTAACAAATTGTTTGCATGTGCAGGTGCCTTGATTGACTACAACGACGGCTATGTGGGCTGCATGAGGGGCCTGCGAGTGAACGGAAAACTGATGGACATGTCTGGATTCCTGAGGTCGGGAGAAGTCTACGGAGTGGTGCGAGGTAAGACGGGTTTGATTCTGCTGGGAAGGGACAACGAGCGAGAAATAATCTTGAGAAAGAACTGTCGGTACTATGCAAGGACACGCACAAGTTTTTTTCTTTCTTGTATTTTTGTTTTGTTTTGTTTTGTTTGTTTGTTGTTGTTTCTTGTTATGGGGGGGGGGGGGGTGGAGATGGGGGGGGGGTGGAGATGGGGGGGGGGGTGGAGATGGGGGGGGAGGGGGGGGTGGAGAGGGGGGGGGTGTTCAGGCTTTGTTTTTTTTGTTTTGTGTTCAAGTTCGTTTGTTTTTTTAAATTGTTGAACATTTTTTTATAATATCATGACTGAACAGGTTTGACTTTTCAAATGAGATAATGACATTCTTTTTTGCCACAGGTTGTATTGGAAAATGTGCCAGCAACCCTTGTTTCAACGGCGGCACGTGTCGCGAGGGATACTCCCGCTACACCTGTGAGTGCTCCTACACCCCATGGCGAGGATGGAACTGTGGTCGGGGTACGTACTGTGCAGCCTAGCAACTGATTACTTGTGCCCTACAGCTTGGTTAACTCATTATCTCCCAGGTACGGATATATCCGCTCAGACTGTTAGCTTTAGTCGCTTCCTGTAACGTCCATCTAACGCCTGCATTCCAGCGTGTTGATACACAGTTTCTACACAGTTACTACAATTCTGAGTGACATGCTGCAGCACAGCTGGTCTCGGTTAAAAAAAAATTGGGTCAACATAGCTGGGGTAGAAAGTGTTAAACAGTATAAAATGTTTGGTGGCTTGTTGACAGACCAGCTGTGTTGTTGGTCTGAGGGGAGCATATCATCTACGGTTTTGTCTTTGTCGACCAATGCCGAGGTTGATAAAGATGAAAACCGAAGGCAATATGCTCCCCTGGGACCAACAAAAAATCTGACAACAAGCTACCAAACGTTGGTTTTTTCATCATTTTGGATGAGCAAAAGTACGTTTTTGTTTCGGTCTCGAATAGCAGCTAGCATCTGCTGAAGGGACATTAAACCCCAAAAACTAACTAACTAACTAACATCTCAAACAGAATGAGGCAGAGCGATGTTAAGATATCAAATAACCAAAGGGAAGTAATCGCTCTTAATGCATACAACATGTGTAATAGAGTAAGCGAGAGTTGTACGGAACCGTTTCTTCTGGCACCTGAGAGAATAACAAGCATTGAAATGAACAGAGGATGAAAGTCGCTTGTTCATTTCAATGCTTGTTATTCTCTCGGGTGCCAGGAGAAAAGGTTCCGTACAACTCTCGCTTACTCTATTACACATGTCGTATGCATTAAGAGCGATTACTTCCCTTTGGTTATTTGATAACTAACTAACGTTTTTGTTTGATTTTGCATTACTCGGTTTGACAGATCATTTTAACAGTAATGATGAACACTAACCCGTCATTTGTGTGCAGAGGTGGGAGTGAACCTGAAGAAGAACTACATGGTGCGCTACACGTTTGACGAGACGCAGGGTCTGTCGGCCACGGACTTCCAGTACGCCACCATCGGATTCTCCACCAAGGTCAAACAGGGCATCCTCATGCAGCTCAAGAGTGTCGAGACGCCCGACTACATCTCTGTGGAGATGAACAACAATGGTCAGTGTTATGGTCTAATGGAGATGAACAACAACAGTCAGTTCTATGTGGGTCTTGTGGAGATGAACAACAATGGTCAGTGTTATGGTCTAATGGAGATGAACAACAGCAGTCAGTTCTATGTGGGTCTTATGGAGATGAACAACAGCGGTTTGTTTTATGAGGGTCTAAAAACAAAGGTTTCACTGTAGCTCGGGAGGGGAGGGAGGGGGGGTGGGAGGGGGGCAGGCAAGGAGAGAGCACGCTTGTAGAACATGCTGTAGAGTCTGTTCATCCTCGCCACATTCACACAGAGCTGCAGGTGCAACTCCTATCCTTTCTCTCTAGCTCGATAATGACCCTCTGCCCTTTATACAACCATCCCTAAAGATCCCAAGCGGTTTATTATCTATATGATTCACCTTTCCATAACAAGCACCTGTGTATAACGACCACTTTTGGTTGGTCCCTTGGTTGATTATTATACAGTCGAACCGGTCTGCCAACCAACCCCTCATTAAAAACTAACTGTTTGCAAAGATCACCCTGAAGGATCCCTGATGAGTTGTCACTTTTCAATAGTGAGCAGCTGTCTGTAATGTCCACTTTGGGTTGGTCCCGTGGGTGTCGTGGTAGACAGGTTTGACTGCATCACAAAACAGAAATACCTGGCGGTTTAACAATACATTTTGATTGTTGTCGTGGTTACAGGAGGAGTGAAGGTGGTTCTGGACGTGGGTTTCCAGCGTGAGGAGGTCAATACGCCCAACATTGGAATCGACTTTGCCAACACACAGGTTCACGTGGTGACAGTGCGTCGCAGTGACAAAGGACGTAGGATCTTTGTTCAGGTGGGTGTCATTTTGTTAAATTCTTAGTTTCACATTTTTTCTTCTGTATTGTTTTTCCTATTCTGAGGTTTGTTTGGCCCTTAGTAGGAAAATTTGTGTTGTTTTCCTACAAGAATATTTATATATTTTTGGTGCTCATTTTCTGGTTTTAGGAAAAAATTCAGCATTAACCGATATAGCCCCATATGAGGTTCACCATCTCATTGAGTGAATGTAAAATGGTCGCTCTTCTTTCAGTATGGTATGTCATCCACGGAACCCCCCGCGGGTTAGGGGGAGTCCCATATTGGTTGGGACGAGAAAGAATTTGGCGACTAACGGTTCTGTTTCTCCTTTTACCCTTGTTAAGTGTTTCTTGTATAGAATATAGTCAATGTTTGTAAAGATTTTAGTCAAGCAGTATGTAAGAAATGTTAAGTCCTTTGTACTGGAAACTTGCATTCTCCCAGTAAGGTCATATATTGTACTACGTTGCAAGCCCCTGGAGCAATTTTTTGATTAGTGCTTTTGTGAACAAGAAACAATTAACAAGTGGCTCTATCCCATCTCCCCCCTTTCCCCTATCCCATCTCCCCCCTTTCCCCGTCGCGATATAACCTTAAATGGTTGAAAACGACGTTAAACACCAAATAAAGAAAGAAAGAAAGAAAGTCATCCACGGAACTATGCAGACAATTCAAAACTTGATTTCCTGTTTGACTCTTTCATATCTTTTATTTCTTTGTTTCAAAAACTTTCAGCAATGTATGTTCGGGTTTAGGATAGGGCTCTTAGGATTTTCAGTTTCAGGTTTGGACATAATGTAGGTCTAGCATCTGTGTATCTTTAAAAGTCAGGACTGATACCTTGAATCGTCTTGTTAACTTGTGAGCAGAACTGTGGCTTTAACTATGTCAGTGTCATGTTTGTGTCTTGGTTCTTTCTTTAGGTGAACAAAAGTTTGAATGGTCATGTTAAATCGCTCTGAGCAGCTTTGACTTGGTGATCAATTTTTGTTGTCTGTTTGTTCAGGTGGACAACTACCCGCCAGTTGACCACTACTTCCAGGTGTCGGATCAGTCAGACACTATCCTGGACAAACCCAAGTTTCTCTATGTGGGCAATAACGGTATGTACCAATAGTTTGTTTGTTTGTTCGTTCATGGGCTGAAACTCCCACAGCTTTTATGTGTATGACCGTTTTTACCCCGCCATTTCGGCAGCCATACGCCCCTTTCGGGGGAAGCATGCTGGGTATTTTCGTGTTTCTATAACCCAACGAACTCGGATATGGACTACAGGATCTTTTCCGTTTGTACTTGGTCTTGTGCTTGCGTGTACACACGAAGGGGGATAAGGCACTAGCAGGTCTGCACATAAGTTGACCTGGGAGATCAGAAAAATCTCCACCCTTAACCCACCTGGCACCCGCGGCCGGGATTTGAACTCACGACCTTCCGATTAGGAGGCCCATGTCTCATCCACTGGGCCACTGCGCCCGTCTTGTACCAATAGTGAAATAGTACATTGTGCTAAGCTGTGGTCACATTGGAGATTCCACTGAGTGATTTCTGTCTGCACACAAGCGCTGGAAACGAATGTGTTTTGCCAAATATTAACCCACTGAATTTCGGCTTTTCTTCTTCTTCGTCTTCGTTCAAGGGCTGAAACTCCCATGTTCACTCATGTTTTTGCACGACTGGGTTTTTACGTGTATGACAGTTTTTACCCCACTATTCAGGTATCCATATGCCGCTTTCAGGGGAAGAATTTCGGCTCTGTTTTTGTCGAAATACAAAACCGATAAAGTGCAAACATGTCAAAATCTATTAAAAAAAAGAAGAAAACAAATTATTAGATTGAATATTAACTTTCCGGAATAAAGCAACTCAAAAACAGATAAACTGCCAATATTTCAAAGTAAATTAATTTGTCTTTTGTATTTTTTTGATTATTATGCTTACTAGTTTGCTCACTTTGAAGACTCGTTAGGCCAAAAAAAAATAGTCTGTTTACGGTAACCCGACCGACCCTATTTTTTTCGCGCGACCCTAGGCTTTTTTTTGGCATTTGAGGGCGGAAAAAAAAATCTTTTCTTTTTTTTGCAAAATAACGAAAAAAATTGTTTGTTGGGAAAAAAAATGGGGGAAAAAAAAAATAAATCCCGACCTACCGACCCTATTTTTTTGGCCTATGTTACCGTAAACAGACCTATTTTTTTTTTGGCCTTAGTCTAGTCTTGTGAATGTTTTGTATTGTGTTTTATTTGTTTCACATTGTGTGTCTCACCAGGAGTCAAGTTTTAGATTCCCAAGTAACCTTCCCACATGGATCCCACGTGGGCCCCAAGTGGGATCCCACATGGTGACGTTGTGGGAAGTCCCACATGGGCGCCATGTGGGATTTGATTACGACTTCCAGTGGGACCCCAGTGGGAAGTAAAGTGGGACACCAGTGGGACACGACTGGAAAACGGGTGGGGCACGAGTGGGATCAGGGTGGGAAACGAGTGGGATTCATGGGTGGAAAACGAGTGGGATTCAGGTAGGAAGCGAGTGGGATTCAGGTGGGAAGCAAGTGGGATTCGGGTGGGAAACAAGTGGGGTTTAAATCGGAAACGTGTGGGACTTCTTAATTTTTCTTCTTCTGACTTGCGTAGAGGACTGGGTTCTTGCGAACGTCTCAAGAGTCCTGCGAATTTAAAAATCATCAATGTATAAATAAAAACAAAAACAAGAACAACTGATACACACAGATACATATTCAAGCACACACACACTAGTTTTTAATCACTCAAATAGAGTCATCGAGCGCGCGTGTAGCCACGTGCCGTGGGAAAGCCGTGTTGATGCGTTCATCAACCTTCGAGTTTGACAGTAATCCCACTGATCGTCTTCGTCTTGTTGAATATGAAGCACCGCCATTATATCACTCGGTGTTCTTCAGATGTAATCTTTAATCCATGCACATGCAATACTCGCGCGCACGGAACGTATTCACAGTCTATTCGCCGGCAATTGTAGCAAATTTCACACACTCTCCGCAATCGGCAGGCCCAACGCGGAACTGAACAGGGCAGAATAATAGTCCCGCAGTGAAAACAAAAATCCTTGAAAATATTTAGTCATCACGTGAGTAAATAAACCATTCTAGAGACAACCGTTGTTATTAACAGAACTGCAATAATTACACACATATAAAATACTTCGGTGTATTTTAAATGATAGTATTCAACGTTTGCTACGATTCAAACGAGTCCAGTGTAAACAGCGTGTGCTGTGACGTCACCGATCTCGATGGGGCAACTTGCAGACTCGCGCAGTGACAGTGTGACTCGCGCTCGCAGCGTCGGAACATTTTCCTCGCACGCTGTGTGGGAACGAAGAGGGAATTCCCACTTTTATCCCATTTCTGTCGAAGTGCAAGCTTGTTTCCCAGAGACTAAGGGACGGCCCAGGTCTATACCACTTTCTTCCCACAGCTTTGACTGTGGGAGTTCTGTGGGATGGGAGTGGGCCCACTCTCCCATCCTCTTCCCACTTATTCACCACTGGGAACCCAGTGGGAATTCAATATGGTGTTACTTGGGTTGTGACTTGAATAAAACTTTCCATAAAATCAACTAATTGTTTTTCTGTCTCTGTGCATTCAGACATGGCAGAAACCAACTATGGCTTTGAGGGTTGTATCTACAGAATGCAGGTAGACAATATTTTCCCATAAATTAACTGATTGTGTTTCTGTCTCTGCATTCAGACACGGCGGAGACCAACTATGGCTTTGAGGGCTGTATCTACAGAATGCAGGTAGACAATATTTTCCCTCTGAAGCGAGCCTTCCAGGATCCACGCCCAGCCTACATCTCACTCCTACCTGAAGGTAAGCTTGACCTTTCTTTTCTTTTTTTTCTAAATATTTGTGTATCATTTCTGACCAGTATTTTTTCTGTAATAATATCCTTGCTGTATTCTTCAGGCATTGGGATTGACAACCGAAATTCACATTTCCGCACATAAATGGTATTTTCTGCAAAACAAAATTGTGTCTACTGGAAAAACAATTTGTTTAATAAATAAAAGTACATTCTTCTTTTACAGTTTTTACCACCAAATGGCTGCCTCATGTCGTTTACTCTGTGTGTATGTATGCGTTTGCGCTTAAGGTCATTTCATTTCTGATTTTATTGAGTCACTTGAGAAAAAGTGACTCTATGTAATCGGTCAGTGTTAGTCTGTCCGGCCGGCCGGCCGGCCGTAGACACCACCTTAACGTTGGACTTTTCTCGGAAACTATCAAAGCGATCGGGCTCATATTTTGTTTAGTCGTGACCTCCAATGACCTCTACACTTTAACGATGGTTTCGTTGACCTTTGACCTTTTTCAAGGTCACAGGTCAGCGTCAAAGGAAAAATTAGACATTTTATATCTTTTCTCGGAAACTATCAAAGCGATCGGGCTCATATTTTGTTTAGTCGTGACCTCCAATGACCTCTACACTTTAACGATGGTTTCGTTGACCTTTGACCTTTTTCAAGGTCACAGGTCAGCGTCAAAGGAAAAATTAGACATTTTATATCTTTGACAAAGTTCATCGGATGTGATTGAAACTTTGTAGGATTATTCTTTACATCAAAGTATTTACATCTGTAGCCTTTTACGAACGTTATCAGAAAAACAAGGGAGATAACTAGCCTTTTCTGTTCGGCAACACACAACTTAACGTTGGGCTTTTCTCGGAAACTATAAAAGTGACCGGGCTCAAATTTTATGTGAACGTGACTCATTGTGTTGTGAATAGCAATTTCTTCCTGTCCATCTGATGCCTCATATAATATTCAGAACTGCGAAAGTGACTCGATCGAGCGTTTGCTCTTCTTGTTTCAGGGATCGCGCTAGCTTTTTAAAAAACGCGTAAGTCATACGCAACCAAACGAAAAAAACGCGTCACGGACCAATATTTTTGCGTACTACGAAAACACGTACAGACACAAACAAAACACGCACGAAAGACTTAAAGACACTCCTTACCTAAATACGGCGAGTTTTCCTGTCGAACTCCGCGCACGCCTGTCGAATAACACCCCTGCTGTCTCCAACCTTCGGGCCTTGCGAGTTTGTTTCCCGCTCTAATACGACTAGACACACTTTCCGCCTTTTGGAAGCGCGAGATGGGAGAGCAGCTAATGTCTGTTTCATTATCCGACAAGACATTATCTGATAATACCCTCGTTACGTTCGTTTGCGATACTTCGATGCAAAAAGAAACGGACTTTAGTTTTGACGCGCAGATTTCATGTGTGTCGTCACTTCTCGAGCCCTATAGTCAGTTTCAGGATCGGGTGATTATTAAGTCAGAGCAAAAGCGCTGCGTGAAGACAAGAAAAAGTTACAATATTTTTGCGTATGGCTTACGCGGCGCGGCGAAAAAAACGCGTCAGCGACTTTGAAAATGCGTCAAATACGCAAAAATCGTGCGTAAACGCGATCCCTGTTGTTTTCAAATGTAAACTGCTTCATGTAGCTGATCTTTTTAAACCCTGAAAAAAAAACTCAGGCTAGACCAGAGTACTTATATTTGGTTTGATAGAAAAGTTTGATGGAAAAGTTTGATAGAAAAAAGCCATGGGAACATCCTGATCCTGCCGTGGCTTTCAGAGTTTTTTTTCCAATCTATTCCAATGCCTGATTCCGCCCTTCACTCACTGATTCTCATCATTGGCATAGCCAAGTCTCGAAAGACTGTGCTTGATGCGCCCCGTCATGCCGAGCGTGGATTCGCGGCAATGTCTTGTGTGGCTGAAGAACCCGATCCTGGACCAGCAGTCTCTGTTGCAGACAGGACATGTGAAGCTCGAGGGCTAGGGAGAAGGTGATGCAACAGCGCATTTTTGGCGGACCCATTTCTCAGCAGCTTTTTGGTGCCTGCTCTTGTCACTCACTCACTCGCTCACTAATTCATATATTTAATGGTGACACAGGTGCAGTGAGAGAAGACATGTGCGGCTTTGAGGAAGTGACAGTGGTGCCGGAGCCAATCAAGACGCGACCAAATCGCGGAGAGCTTCAGAACGTCACGTACCCCCACGCAGAGGCCAAGGAACTGTCGCCAGAGGAGCGCGCCATTATTGCAGGTTTGTGCCCGCTTCAGTGTTGAGCATGACAATATTCAAGAAAAAAGAGAGGAAGAGAGGCAGACAGGCATACAGACAAAAACAAGGATGAGAGAGAGAGTGTGTGCGTGCGTGTGCATGTGTGTACAAGTTTTTATTGGTCAAATTGTACATGCCTTGAATGAGCGCTTCTGCTGAGCTAAGGGCAGTAGGTTTTGGCTGGACAGCACAAGCAATAGAGGACGCACAGGCACTAGCAACAGCCAAGCTTTCAATGCTTGCCACGATGAGCGTTTTGTGCGCGTCTTAAAGGACATCAGTGCAGTGTGCCTGTGGACATTATTATTGACGCCATTTTGAGCCAAGGGGTTGCAACTCAAGCAGAAGCGCTCAATGTGTCTGATAACACTGTTTTGCTTTTACGCTTTATGAGCTCTAAAATATCCACAATATTAGCTGTGTTTCTGGTCTTCAACGACTAAGGCCAAACAAAAATGTATGTTGGTTTAGGGTAACATGACCCCCCAAAATAGGGTCAGTAGCTCGGCTTTTTTTATTTCTAATTTTTAATTTTAGTCTCGGTATGGTCAGTAAAATGTGCCATACCGTTGTTTTTTGTAAAACAAAGTTGAGAAATGAAAAGAAAAAAAAAAGTTGTAGGGTTGGTGCAAAAAAATAGGGTCGGTCAGGTTACCCTAAACCAACATATATTTTTGTTTGGCCTAATGAGATGAATATTATTAAAAATGATCTCCGCCATTGTTGCAGTGTCTGTGACGGCCTTCTTCCTTCTCGTCATCATCATCCTCATCTTCGTTTTCCGCTCGAGACTGGAGGGTGGCGATTACGAAACGGAGGAGGCAACAGGAGCAGAATACGCCGACGATCCCGACACGGCTATTGTGTACAATCAGACTGGTTTACCTAACATGACCACAAAATACGAGTTCTTCATGTGATGCATGCGGAGATATGTACAGTTTTGAGTGTTTTCTTTCTCATCGAGCTCTGTGGAGACAGTGAACAATTGAAAAACCAAGGTACATCAGAAGATTAAAGAAACTACCAAGTGCTACGGTCTGTAAAAGGGTGTCAGTTTATTGAAAGGAAAAGGGTTGGGTGCTTTATTTTATTAAAGAAATCGAGATTTCAAACTGCGTTTTTTTGTTTTTAGTTTTTAGTGTTTGTATTCTGAGGTGCCAGCACCAGCCAGTTTCAGCGTGACATGTGAGGCCTCTGAAATGCCTTGCGTTATTTTCCATGAAACTGTACGTTTAATATCAAAGAGCTAGTTTTCTGCAGCAAATGTAGACTTTTTAGTCGACATGTTTTTGTGCGAAAAGCAAGGGCCTGACATTGTGAAATTGGTTTTGCTATGTCAAGCTTTATAATGCAAAGGTTATTTACATGTCAGTTGTATGCACATTCCTGCTGCTGTTGAAGAGGTTTATACATTTGTGACATATCACTTCATTATCATTTTTTGTAAATATTCACCCCTAACATGATATCATGTTGTATCTTATAATTGTTAATACTGACATATCAGCTGATAATTTTTAAATTGGAGTTCAGTGCATTTCAAACATGTTCTTTTTTAAAGGCTGACATATAGTCCTATTTAATTAGTTTAATTACTTCCAAGGCTTTTCCCATCGTTGCGGGGATGTATAAATTAAGCTTCCTGCAAAGTTTTAGGTTTGAAGTCCTTACCAATTACGAGAAATAGTTCATTCTTTACCCCCCGCGGGTTAGGGGGTAGAATTTACCCGATGCTCCCCAGCATGTCGTAAGAGGCGACTAACAGATTCTGTTTCTCTTTTTACCCTTGTTAAGTGTTTTTTGTATAGAATATAGTCAATTTTTGTACAGATTTTAGTCAAGCAGTATGTAAGAAATGTTAAGTCCTTTGTATCGGAAACTTGCATTCTCCCAGTAAGGTAATACATTGTACTACGTTGCAAGCCCCTGGAGCAAATTTTTGATTAGTGCTTTTGTGAACAAGAAACAATTGACAAGTGGCTCTATCCCATCTCCCCCCTTTCCCCGTCGCGATATAACCTTCGCGGTTGAAAACGACGTTAAACACCAAATAAAGAAAGAAAGAATTAATTCTTTATTGCTATGTTTAGCAACAGTTCTCCAGGACTTGGGCTATTTTTAGACCGTCAACACAGACAGTACAGCTTCGTCAATCCCCGCGTGAAGGAAATCGCTCACCTTCCACGTGCAAAACGTAGTGATATTTACACGCCAGATTAGCGCGGTAGCGTATTGTGCTAAGCAGGAAAGCGCGCTTTTCTGTATTCTTGTTAACTTCGCAATTTCCGGAAAACATCCACTTTCACTTTGAGACTGTTCTGTTTACATTCGACACTATCAACACCACTTTGCAATACTGAAATAATTTTTTCTGTGTTCAAAAGCAACAGCCAATTGTTATTATATCCCCTTAGGTACAGTTTTATAACATTATTGGCACATGTAAACAATATGAATTAACTAATGAACACTACGTATATGGCAGCCTTTAAATGAAATTCAAAATTTTTTTTTAAGGACTGTGAAATAACTATTTTTGTATCAAACCTTGAAAGTGATGTATTATGGCCCCTCCCTTTCCAAGCTTTCTGATGAATGAATGCCTTCCCTTGCCCTTCAAACTTTTTGAACACCAGTTTATAATTCAGAAATAGTCCTTTTAGTCTTGTTTTCCATTTCCATTTTTGAATAGTGCCACGCAAATCCCAAAGCAACTTTCCCAAAATGAACATATCATTCCATGATCAAACTGTATAAATAAGGTGTTTTTGTGTGTGTAGATGTGTTGAAAGAACAAGAGCTTCAGTTGAAGATACATTTCTAGCTGGGATGAATGTGTATGAAACTTGACTGTTACAATGTATATTACTGAGTATTCTTGGTTTATTATGGGAATTGAAAAAAGTAAAAAAGGCTGAAAATGTATAAGTACTATCAACTAGGGGGTCCGGGGGCATTCCTCCCCGTTAAAATTGTTCTCCAAAGAACCCAGATTGTGCAATTTGGTGTCATCTGAGCTCCAAGTTTGCCATTAAATTCAGTTTTCAGAACGATTTTTGCCTCCTCCATTTATTTTTTCGGCGGAACAAAAAAATTAAGGCGCAAATTTACCTTTCAGCGGACAATTCCCATGCCTGTTTATACTATGTTTATTATATCTGTACAGTTCTTTTTACATTTGTACATGCTTAACTGTACAATTTTTTTTCTCTCCCAACCAGTGAAACTGGAATTTCTCATTCATTGGTTGTGAAAAAGACATGCATGTTAGCTGTTTGGAGAGCTTGCTCATCAGTGGAGAATATGGGAAGGAATAGAAGGATCTACAGTTTGAATGCATTGCAAGAATGATTGTGTGTATGCATGGTACCTCTGAAAGGAATTTACTTCATTACTATCCATTTGATTTGTAAATAAACTTTTGTACACAAGGTAAAACTACTAAAGACTGATGCATTTGTTGCTGTACGAGTTTCACACATACTGTCATTCATACAAAAACAGACACGCAACATTGGAATGTTTTTATTTATTTATTAAATATTTGTCGAAGGACAGTTATAAAATGATGTATATATACAACCGAAAAGGCAACCATATCAAATTTTCTTAAGCCAGTAAGCAAATCAAAGAGAAAAGTTGTATTAGTTTAACCTTAATTAAGCAGTGAAACTTTGTTCTGAGTAAAACACTCTACCCCCGAGGCCCCTCCTCAGTGCAAAATAATAACTCTGCCTTTACTCTCGACTCTCAATAATGAGATTTCAAAGCAGAACTACGCGAAAGTATAAGCAAACCCATTAAATAAGCACGCACAGAAAAAGAAGTGTCCACTTTACAAAGCAATTCTTTCATAAGTATATATATCTGTGGAAGAGAGAAAACGATGCTTGCAGCTGATCATTTTCCGGCAGTAACTGGTCCACTAAATAATGATAAATGAGAACACTGCACGTGGAAAGATGCTAGTTTGTTTTGGTCTATCCGTTATGCACCAACTTGATCAATTCTGAAACATAAAGAGCAGAAACTATTAACAAACGACATTCAGATAAACATGAACATTTATTTTATTTAACAGTTGGCTCTGTCAACAACAAAAATGCTACAAAGAGATGTTTTCATTCACACAGACAATTCCCTTCACCAAATGTACATGTATTTCACAACAAAGGAAAGAGAAAACTATGACAAATATACTTTCACAAGTACTGACACTGTGACCATGAAACTGATGTGTGAATACTAAGTTGAGTCAGTTTTTTATGCCCATTCCCCCAATTCGCTGAATAATTCAGCAGCTGATCAAAATGCCTCCGATTTTGATTATGAAAACAACTCTGACCGTAACCCCTACAGCTCTAACAATGCTATTTAGTGATATCATACATCAACCCTGATGTTACCGATTTACTTGTTAAACAAAAGAAAGGCGTTTTGGCTTTCACCAAGCAAGTCAATAACTCCTCTGGTTCAAAAGATGTCATAAGTTACAGACCGATACTGATATTTTTATGAGGCTCGCAGTCGTACAAAAGCTAACAATAAATCTAGAAGTAGAACAGATAGGGATAAAAGGGGTAAGATGTCCTTCACCGATTTTCTCTGAAGGAAATAAGCGCACAAAAGTAAGAGAAGAGAAAAACCCTGACCTTCATAAAAAAAAATTCTTTTCTTTCTTGTTCACTTTCTCCTTTTTTTTTATTCTTAATTTTTTTTGGAGATCAGAGATTTGTCATCCACGTCCTGCCTAGTCTACAACCAGATGAAGAAGGCTCTGACCTTCATAGTTGATGTTTCCTTGTGAGTCCTCCATCCCCTGGATCAGCTGGTCCACCTCATCGTCTGAGAGCTTCTCCCCTGCACACCGCAAACAGATTAAGAATAAGGATAAGATTTTATAAAGTCCTGTGAGGTTACCCTCATGGAAATTAGGGCAGCTTTCTCACTGGGGAAAGCGAGCTGCCATACAGTATACGGCGCTACCCAAAGTTTTTTCTTTTTCCTGCATGCATGTATTCATGTTTCCAAGCCCTGATACTTCCGCTGTGAACTTGGGTTCTTTATTGTGCGTGCACGCGGGGGTGTTCGGACACCGAGAAGAGTCTGCACAAAGTTGACTCTGGGAAATAAATCCCTCGCAAAACGTGAGGATCAAACCCACGCCGATAGGGACAACTGGTTTTGAAGACAGCGCCGCTACCGACTGAGCTATTTCCCCACCCCAACATGATCAGAGGAGTGAAACAAATAACAGCGGCACAGTGTAAACTTTTATCATTTAGCACAAGCGATTGATGAGGCACAATAAAACGACTTCAGACTAGCCCCAGATTGCTTTGAGTTGGACTGAAAAAAAATATTCTAGGAGAGCATGCCCTCTTGCTAATTTGAGTCTTACCACCTCAGTTTTCTAATTTTATCATTCAGTTAATTCACTAGCCTGTTGATTTTCATACTTCCTGCCTATGGCGAGTGTCTCCTTTTGAAGAACACCAAATTAACCTTGTTGTATGTGTTCACTTGCAATGCTGTAGTGTAAATATGTACAGGAGCTTTAATCGTGTGTGTTTTTTTTCTCCTCATGTAAGTGGGACAAATAATAAACTAGTGGATTAAAGTTGACTCGAGTCTAAACTGAAAATTCAACTAGCCTGTTTCAAAACATGAACTTGATCACATCCTAAAGAAGTGTTGGAAGTTCCTAATATTTGAAAACAGTGACAGACAAATGAAGGAACTAGGAAAGTCATATTCAACACAGACAATTTTCTTTCACTCAGAATACGGAAAAAAAAAAACGTTAAAAAAAACTACAATTTTTTAAATTTTTTTTTACCCATTCTGAGTGTAAGAAAATGTCTGCATTGGAGTATGACTTTCTTAGTTCCTTCATTTGTAAAAGACCAAACATAATGAAAGTAAAACTAAGAACAAGAAGAGCAAACGCTCGATCGAGTCACTTTCGCAGTTCTGAATATTATATGAGGCATCAGATGGACAGGAAGAAATTGCTATTCACAACACAATGAGTCACGTTCACATAAAATTTGAGCCCGGTCACTTTTATAGTTTCCGAGAAAAGCCCAACGTTAAGTTGTGTGTTGCCGAACAGAAAAGGCTAGTTATCTCCCTTGTTTTTCTGATAACGTTCGTAAAAGGCTACAGATGTAAATACTTTGATGTAAAGAATAATCCTACAAAGTTTCAATCACATCCGATGAACTTTGTCAAAGATATAAAATGTCTAATTTTTCCTTTGACGCTGACCTGTGACCTTGAAAAAGGTCAAAGGTCAACGAAACCATCGTTAAAGTGTAGAGGTCATTGGAGGTCACGACTAAACAAAATATGAGCCCGATCGCTTTGATAGTTTCCGAGAAAAGTCCAACGTTAAGGTGGTGTCTACGGACGGACGGCCGGACAGACTAACACTGACCGATTACATAGAGTCACTTTTTCTCAAGTGACTCAAAAATGAAATGTTTTCCATACCCAATGATGTAAGAATGTGTCTAAGCTCGGCGCTGGAGATGAAACCATTCTGCTCCTTGTCAAAGACACGGAAACCCTCAATGAAGTCTTCCAGAGGTGGAACGCTGCGGTTCTTGCTGATGGTCTGCAGGATGGGGTAGAACGTCTCAAAAGAGATGCGTGCATCTGAACAAAAGAAATACATACAATGTATAATTATATCTATAATATCATATATTTCTTAGCAGCCAATGTCTTTGTCAAATGCTGAAGAAGATGAGTGCTTTCTTACTGTAAAAAAAAAGAAGAGAAAAAAGTCATGTCTTCTTGGTAAGTTGGCAAAACAAAGAAACCAAATGTTGGATGAAGAGTCGAGAGAAGCGGACCTGTTTCGAGCGAACATTAAAATTTAGAACAGATCCGATTCAGCAATGTCACCTTTTCAGGACTCAATCAATCAATCAATATGAGGCTTATATCGCGCGTATTCCGTGGGTACAGTTCTAAGCGCAGGTACTTTTTTTAATTTATTTTTATTTTTTATGCAATTTATATCGCGCACATATTCAAGGCGCAGGGATTTATTTATGCCGTGTGAGATGGAATTTTTTTACACAATACGTCACGCATTCACATCGGCCAGCAGATCGCAGCCATTTCGGCGCATATCCTACTTTTCACGGCCTATTATTCCAAGTCACACGGGTATTTTGGTGGACATTTTTATCTATGCCTATACAATTTTGCCAGGAAAGACCCTTTTGTCAATCGTGGGATCTTTAACGTGCACACCCCAATGTAGTGTACACGAAGGGACCTCGGTTTTTCGTCTCATCCGAAAGACTAGCATTTGAACCCACCACCTAGGTTAGGAAAGGGGGGAGAAAATTGCTAACGCCCTCACCCAGGATCGAACTCGCAACCTCTCGCTTCCGAGCGCAAGTGCGTTACCACTCGGCCACCCAGGACTGTCATAACATGTAATGCTGCCACTTAATGGCTTAAAGTTAAACATTCGAATTCCAAGCTTCCGCGTTTTTTAAGTAGCAGTTTTAAATTTAAGACTACATGTGTGAAAACCAATTCATAAGTCATTGATTTCACAGCAACTTGGAGCATGAAATACAGCTATAGTGCAATATGAAGTGAGGTGAACGGCAGCATACACAATGAACAAGTAACATAAACACTTAAAAATAAAATATACACAGCTCATACCAGTTATAGGTTTACCAGACGCAAATGTTCACACACAATAAAAAAAGAAATACACGCACACAGTGACAGACAAACACAAACACATAAAATGTATTTTCAAGCAAAATACTCCAATTATTCAACAGAAATTATTTGCCCATACCTGGGTTTTGAGAGTATCCACATTTCCTGATCTCCTGCTCTGTGGGGTTCTGATTCAACGACCTGAGAACATCCCCCAGTTGGCTGGCAGCGATCTTATTGTCTCCTCTGGTGTCAAACAGGTTGAACGTCTCCTGAATCTCTGTTGAAGAAATGCCGTCATATAAATGAGCGTTAGAACAAGCCTACTGAAGGAGGAGCACCTTCAGTCTATATCTAATATTAGTCCAGCCCATCTATCTACCCACCTATTTACCCAGTTTTAACTTCTAAACTGCAATTTGCATGCAAAACATGAAAGCTCATCCATTAACCATTAAGCTAATCTGTAGAGTTCTAACAAGTGATTGAAAATGTTGTGCAAACATAAAAAGTCACAATCTGTCTCATGAGTAACAGCCTTACACCACAGACCTTGTGAGACAGACAGGTTTCATTATTCAACCACATTACCAAGAATACAACCTTGTGAATGTGAGCTTTGCCGCAACATTGATAATTAAAATTTAAGAAAAAAAGAGTAAGCCTGCAGGGAATATGCATCTTTTATATCTTTTCAAAGCAGGAGAAGGACTATCATTAGTATCAAAGTAACACAAGCAGATAGATCGGCTTTATTGAGCACACAGCATTTTTAACTATAATTACTTTACAAATTATTAATTACATTTACAAGCTGTACTTTATACTGCGAAAACTAGGCTTTAATTCCAAATAAGGGCTGTTTAACTGCTCTGTGTCACCTTAGCACGATGGACACAAAACTGTCTATTGTGTTTGCATGATTCATGCAGAGCTACCATAGCACAGTAGCAGAAGGTGTGGCTCGGTTTCCTGTTCGAAGAAATTCTTCATCACACGACCATAATCACCGCACAACTTACTAAAATGATCTTCACAAGTAGTAATGTACTATTTAGCCATACCAAGTGACTGAATAAACTTTCACGCTCTTTAACTAGTGCGCCAAAAGAGGCTTTTCAAAAGTTTCCTCATTGAAATTGAAAAGGTAAAAATCCGGTTCGAAGATGACAAGAAGGCGACTTACCGTTCAGGTCGTCTTCTGTGTATTTCGCCTGAAAAGATTAAGAAATCACAAGATGAAACACAACAATGGCTTAAGAACTGATAGAATAATCGGTGTAACGTGTAGATAACCTTCAAAAAGTCGAAAACGAGAAGAAATTGTAAAGAAACCTGGCTCACCATTTTGGGACGTTTTGGTCTGTCTGCTTTTCTCTTCCGACTTCCGGAAAGGAGAGGTAGTCGGAACTAAGTGATAAATTAAAATGAAATCTCATTCACCGCAAATCTAGCACTTACCACAACAATCAAATAATGTTTTTGATGTAAATTTTAATCGACAAACCTTTTAATAGATATTATGATTAGCTTGAAATAGGGATCAACAGAATTTATTTATGTGAGTTTTCGTGTCTAAGAAAATAATGTCGATGTGTTCAGCCTATGCGCATAGCTGTGCAATGACTCATTGTCGGCTGCATTCATAGCAAGCTTTATGAAAGTCGCACCGCAAAATAACTAACATCTAAAACCGTCTTGCATAAATACAGACGTAAATAGTTATCTATATCATAATTTGACATTCCAACAATAGTCCCACATTTAGTAATAGTGTTTCCAAGAGAGGTAACATAGTATTTACTAAAGTAACAAAGCGATTGTACCCCCGCCAGTTCGGCGAAGCAACTGCAAATTTATACATTCATTAAACATAATACAATATTAGGCCAAACAGTTTCCCAGTTTATTCCAGAAAACCAACCAACCCACGAACAACAAAGCAAAGAAAAGAAAACAAAACAAACCGCAAACAGCGAAATACACACATGCACCTAAAAACTTGCAAACGGAAACACACACCGTAAACAAACGAACAAACATATAGGCCTACCAGGGCCGGACGAGGGAGGGGGGGGGGGGGGGGGGGGGGGGGGGCTTTGGGGGCTTTAGCCCCCCCCCCAGCCAAAAAAAAAAAAGAAAAAAAAGAGAGAGCTGAGAGAGAGAGAGAGAGAGCTTAATAATGACTTTTTGTGCAAGACTGAATAGGATAATTTTTCATGTATACTGAATGTTAAAATTTCTTCAGCTTCCGGGGGGCTTTGCCCCCATACCCCCACGGGGGCTTCGCCACTCGACCCCACCGGGGGCCTTCTGCGGCCCCCGGACCCCCGCTTCAACATGTTAGCCCCCCCCCCCCCCCCCCTAAAAACGTACTGGTCCGGCCCTGTAGGCTATACTGAATAGTGGGGCTCCTATGTTGCAAAATCATTCAAATCATGCAACAAACACCAAATTTAGCAAATATGAAGAGTTTTATGTGCTTAACAAAACCTGATACAGAGCCACCGCGAAAAATAAATAAATGGGTAGTTTTTAAACAATTTTTCAAAATGGCCGCCAGTGTAAAAATTGGGTATGTTAGGCATATTTCACTTCATGTGATTAACAGCAAATTTGGCGTAAATGGACATTTGCTTTTGCTTAGCAAAACCTGATACAGAGCCACCGTGAAAAAATTAAAAAATCAGTAGTTTTTTAACAATTTTCAAAATGGCCGCCAATTAAAGGGTATTTAGGCATTTTTGGTGCTACAAGACATTCTCTTGCAATAGAAACTAACACAAAAACATTTTTTAAACAAAACAATACATGTATTGTTGGTGCAGAGAATGATTGGACGGTGTGGGTGGCAGGGTTGAAGAATTTGTGGATTACCTAAACTGTGCAAAAATAAATATATTGCACCAATTTTCATACCAAAACGAAAACATTCATTCCTGTGCTGTTGTATTCAATGTATGCTATTGAGGGCACTCAACTTGGCTAACTGGAACACTTTTAAGATAAAAGGTGGCCTTTACATGGGTTATTTGACCGCCGCCCAAATAAGGGTACCCCCAAAATAAAACTGATAAAAATGTAATGTATCAACTCAAAAGTCGACTAAAATTCATAATCGCTGTATTTCGAAAACGTTGTTTGTTCTCATGTGTTTACATAACTAGCACATTCCGGTAAGTGTCTATACTCAAAAGAAACTTTGGCAGTACTTGAAACAATCATCTGTCATATTATACATGCGAAGTCAAACATATGTGGGATGTAAGTCAACAAACCTGTGGCAGTTTTTAAAATATTATTTCGTGAAGATTTGAAAGTGTACTCAAACGGTTGAACTACGCCTCGTGTGTAGACACACATTCCTGAAAGTTTCAACGCAACCCACTTGGTCATTGCTAAAATACATGGATTTTAGTTGACTTGGGTATCCCTCAAATTTGACACATAAACATCTCATCCGTGAGATCGACACATACATCAGTAGGTACAATGGCACAACACTAGAAATATGCAAGATGGCGAAATAAAACAACCTGTTCTGGATGGATAATCAAGTTGACTTTCTCTTCGTATACAACAGTGACCCAGTTGTGCCTCAGGAATTGTCGTCGGCTTTTTAAAAGGTACCCGAAGTTTTTGTCACATCTCTTTGTCACGTCAAGGGTATCCTTATTTTGACGGCGTAAATGATGATGTAAAAAAAAAAAATGTGCCAGATAGCGAAGATGCGAGCCTTTAATGGCATAGCCAGTTTGAATAAATTGACACAGGAATAAATGTTTGAGTTGGGGTATGAAAATGGGTGCAATAATATTTTTGCACAGTTTAGATGCTGACAGTTTTCACAGGCATGCAAGCACATTTGCAGAGAGCTGTGCTCTGCAGTCCTTCTTAGCAGCATTTGCAGCGTTTTGTTGTACAGCTCTTCTTGCAGGCACACCTCATGAGTTCTCGGCACACGCTGGATACCTCTTGAAAGCTCGTCCAGAATGACTCCCACTTTCCAGCCTTGAACTGCCAGCCCACAGAGTTTGGAAGTCTAATAGGTAGATGGCTCTTCTCAATCTCATGTCCTGCAGCAGCACCTCACTTGTAAGGGGATTATGGTCAATTTGGCAGCTCTTTTTACTGAAGAGGTACCGTCTAGCACTATTTACACCCAGTACGTTGCTGGTTTTGTCCTACAAATGTACACCAAAAAGCTCTTGTGCTGCCCTGTCAGTGGTACTCAGCTTACAAAGAGGAGCAGACAACATGAAGAAAGTTTGAGTGACGTCTTCAAATGCTTGCCATACTTCCCAAGCCTTCTGATTCCCCAATACCATTGAAGAACGACATAGTGTCACAGCCTGTAAGGCTATGCAAAATGGGCAGACAGGGTGACTTCTCTTGGCCAATGGCTTTGGCAATGTGGCGATGCACTTCACGAGCAGAAAAAAACGCAACACAGCTGGAATGAGAAGCACACTGTCTGGCCTCCTCTACATCCATGGTGCAGGAAATCAGCCTGGGGTACCCTTCACACAAAAGATCAAAAGTGACATTTTTATTTGAATGTATTTGAATAATGTTTACTATCTCAGAGAGTCGGTCAAAGCCGGGTTAGCAAGTCTTCACACAACAGACCAAAATGAAAGAAAATTGTATTTCATGAATTCGTATAATTCTTACTGTTTCAGGTTAAAAAACAAACAAACACAGTTTCCAGTGACCCAACTGATTCTGGAATCTTTCTGACCGCTACATTTATTCGCTTCAAACAGTCGCTAACAGAATGTTGACCATAGTGAGGGTACGTTAAACCCATCAAATTCACAGAGGTCGCTTACAAATGATGTGCAAACATGTTCCAATTAATACAAATAAAAAAATCTTACTGTTAAGCTAGACAGGATGTATTAGGTAACAAACCTTGATACAGTAGTACTTGTGAAATCAGCTCCCTTCTGTGGCACCGGAATAATTGCAGAACGCTTGTTCCCAGGAACCGGCATGTGGTGTAACTCGTGTATATATATCCTGTAAAAATAAAATTCACACCAATGCACGGTCAACTTAAAATAAGCAAAAGGATGAGAAACAATTAAGCAACAAACCAAAATTGTAAAACTCAAAGAGCGGTACCTCTTCATTTTTCAAAACCACTTATCTCATTTGATTAGCATACACGGTATGCTTTTGTCTGTTACCTACCGTCTTTGAAAGTTTGATCACAACACTGTAAAGACATGGGGAGTGGAGTGTTTTTATCTCCAGCTGGTCATCCTACTATCTGGCCTACCCTCACTCAGTTTTTGACTCTACCCCTCCCCACCTCAGCCGTTCAGAGACTCATGGAAGTCCTTAAAGGAAAAGTCCAAGGTTTTTAAATATGCCCAAAAACTTGAAAATCGAATGCCAAATGTTACAAACATCTCTGGAAAAATATTTGAACAAGAAGGGCAAAGCCCATACGACTCACATGCTTTACACATTTTTCCTACCAAAATACATGTGACCTTGACCCAAGGTCAAGGTCATCCAAGGTCATGCAACACAGCTGTTAATTCAAGACATAGGAAGTACAATGGTGCTTATTGGCTCTTTCTACCATGAGATATGGTCACTTTTAGTGGTTCACTACCTTATTTGGTCACATTTCATAAGGGTCAAAGTGACCTTGACCTTGATCATATGTGACCAAATGTGTCTCATGATGAAAGCATAACATGTGCCCCACATAATTTTTAAGTTTGAAACAGTTATCTTCCATAGTTCAGGGTCAAGGTCACTTCAAAATATGTATACAATCCAACTTTGAAGAGCTCCTGTGACCTTGACCTTGAAGCAAGGTAAACCAAACTGGTATCAAAAGATGGGGCTTACTTTGCCCTATATATCATATATAGGTGAGGTATTCAATCTCAAAAACTTCAGAGAAAATGGGAAAAATGTGAAAAATGGCTGTTTTTTAGGCAACATTTATGGCCCCTGCGACCTTGACCTTGAAGCAAGGTCAAGATGCTATGTATGTTTTTTGGGGCCTTGTCATCATACACCATCTTGCCAAATTTGGTACTGATAGACTGAATAGTGTCCAAGAAATATCCAACGTTAAAGTTTTCCGGACGGACGGACGGACGGACGTCCGGACGTCCGGACGTCCGGACGGACGGACGACTCGGGTGAGT
This sequence comes from Littorina saxatilis, assembly GCF_037325665.1. NCBI lineage: Eukaryota > Metazoa > Mollusca > Gastropoda > Littorinimorpha > Littorinidae > Littorina > Littorina saxatilis. The sequence continues at coordinate 18,568,583 of NC_090258.1, forward strand.
ACATAGACTCACTTTTGCTTCGCATGTGAGTCAAAAAATGAAAAAAAATTGTTGTTGTTGTAGTTGAAGATTTAGTGTTGCGGGGCTAACCAAGACAAGTCGCCTGGGGTCAAGTAGTGGTCACGTGGTTTTCGGTGCACTGTGACGTCGGTGCACTGTGACGTCACAAGTTATTGTGTTGATTCTACCACTAGTACCAGCTTGATTTTCACACAGAAAAGTCACCACTGTATGCCCGAAAAGAATGCCTCGGTGGAGAGCAGCCGCAAACTGCAACAACTCGTCAATGTCCCCAGGCATTTCATAGCACACTTTCCCTCATAAAACTCTGAGTCTCTTGTGGAAATGGAAGAGATGTGTGCAGCACAAGCGTGCAGATTTCAAAGTGTCGGGCACTTTCTGGACACAGATTTCGCCATTTTTCTGCAGCACAAAAGTTGGCGTTTCATCCCTGAAACAAATGTTTTGACCCCTGGCAGTGTCTTCCCTTCATAAAAGTCCAGAGAGGGCAGTATTACGACGAGCCATCGAAACTCCGAGGCGACATACGAACAGCGGATTATCTCACAAGAAGGAATGCGTTGAAGGTCAGAGTACATGCTTTTATTTTCATGCATACGTAAACATTGTTTTGCTGCGCAGCGAATACGAATTGGTGCAGAACAGTGTGTCTGGGTCCAGCTGATATTCGCTGGAGTACAGATGCGCCACAGGCTAGATCTACAGAGTTACAACTTACAGAACGGTCTGAGCTGAGCTAAGAGTAAGAGTAAAAGGTAGTCAGGGTTGTGGACACGTAAGACAATGCGTGTGTCACGTTATCTATTCTATTCAGTCGCAAACTATCCCCTGATATCAATTCATGAAATTGGCAGCGTTTGCTGGAATCATGGTTTAATGCTATTTTTACCAGATCTAAACTTTTGGTGGATGTGCAACCGGTAAGGTAAACAGACACCTGCATGCTAGAGACAAGAAGATTACGAATTGTGCAGGGAATTAATCTTTCTGCATTGACTGAGAGACGCAAAACCAGTCTAATTGCTACAACATGGATACACATCCAGACGACTTCCAGAGGGTGTCTAAATGTTCAGTGTACTGTATAGATCAGAAGCATACTTTCGAATTGATTTATACTCACACTCATTTTCTCTCTTCTTTTACTTCCAGATCTTTCATCATCACTCACGGCCACTGGTCAGAACAGGTCACTAGACACTGACACCGTGACCATTCCAGATTTCCCGGTTCTCCGTGATCACAACGCAACTGTTGACCAGTCCTGTTCCTACCGTCCAGAATCACCACAGGAGAAAACCAACGTGCCATTCATCGTAAGATTTTTGTTTTGTTTTGAAAATTAGTGCCTTATTCTAGCTTTGCAAAAAAACGAGAAAGTGTCTTTGACAGATACCATCCAAATAATACATTATGAAAACAAGTACAAGTTCATTTCTACTCATGTTAATCGTTTATGATTTCTGTGCTGAGCGACATATGGATTGAATTTTTTTCGTAACTCACCTCCCGTCAACCTGCAAAACTATATCTGTCGAAGTAGTTTCAAATAAAATTAGTATGCCGTTCCGAATAAAAAATATAAAAAAGGGTATTTTCTGAAATTTTTAATTATAGACCAAAACAAAACATTCACGAGTATGTTGTTGACCTGATGGTCTTTATGGTAGACAGCAAGAGTTGCATGTTCAAGAAGTTTAAGCAGTACATTTGAAAGAGCAAGGTAATTTAAGGTGGTATAATTTTAATGGTAGGTTCCACTGTATAAAGGCGACATGGAGGGTATCTTTGACGGACTCATTCAACATTCATACCCATGCACATCACCTCAAACGCATAAGCTTTGTTCTTGAGTCAAATTTATTGGCTTCATAAATATTGTGAATTTGTGTCCGTTTGCAGATTGGCTTATCTATGAATTTTTTCGAAAATATCTTGCGATCTACGTACGCATAATGTAACACGTGAAGAAGAACATATAAGTTCGTCAAAAGGAATCTAATTTGCATTTCAACCCATTTGCCTTCCTTATTGTTAATTTTTTCTTCATAAAGACTACTTGAAATAAACAAAATGTTTAACCATTTCAAGGCCTCTGAACACGTTTAAAAAAAATGCAGGTCTTTGCTCACTATATCAGATCTGCCAAGGCTCAGTTTACACAGGTAAAATCATCTGTCGACTTGAACACATACCAATAATCAACAGCCTCACTGCTTCTTGGAGCTGGATTTTGTGTGTGGAATGAATTACACATATGTGGCGTTTTAGAATATAATTCATAAAAGATGTACATAATTTAATAATTAGGTCTTCATGATGTCCTGTCAAAATAACCAACCTGTGTTCCCTCTGTCGGGTCTCTGAACCAGTTTTGTGAATAAACAGGTAAAACTCGTGCTTTTTCTGTGTTATCAGTGTATTTCTCATCCAGGCATGGATGCGTCCTCTGAAATGGACAGCCCTTCCCGTGTAAACGATTGAGTTCAAAATCTCAAATCTTACCAGGCTTTTACATGGGATATGGCCATCCTTCCGTTTTGAAAAATACCAGAACTGAACACTCTGTATGGGTACTCTCTTTGGGAATGTAGAATTTTATGAATTAATTTCTTTAACGACACACGTGTAAAACATTCCCTAAAAAAATCCCGGCAGCTCCAAAAACCAGTCAGGATGTTTATTCCTGGTATATGTTCAAGTCAAGAGATTTTTTTTCTGTAAGAGTCTTCGCAGATCTGGGTAGTGAGCAATCCTGTTTTGAAAAAGGACGTGCCTTTAAGCCTGTATAGACGGTTTGATTGTTGAGATACCTGGTGGCAATGACCGCACGGGTGGCAAGAGGTAGTAATGCACAGATGACAACAAACCGACCTGCATTTAAAAAAAAAGTTAGGAGGCCTTGATAGGGGGAAACATTTTGTTAATTTTCAGAATCTTTATGAAGAAATAATGAACGAGAAGAAAGTCTGGCCTTGAAGTAAATGCAAATTAAACTATGTATACTAGCACTTTTGACAAACTTTTTCTGTTCTTATTCACATGTTAAAATGTGTGCAGAGATCGTTAGTTACTTCCAAACAACCATGTTTCAGGCAACAGGCAAACGGACAATACTGGACACAGGCTATGCTGACCGGCTCATGGACTGACTACCTGATGCAGGAGTAGACCAACAGTGGAAAAAGTCTGGAACAAAATGTTGCAGAATGTGAACCATGTACCGGACCACGTGACAACCCAGTATCATCTTCAAACCATGCAGGAATCTGTTCAACACAGTCACACGATTTGTAAAAGTATATTTCAGCCTTCTGTAGCTCAGGGAGTTTGAACCCCACTCTTCATCCGTTTGGGAAAGTATTTCTGATTGTTTTGACTGCACAGGTTGGTAATGGTACTCTGATGCTTCTGCCGAGAAACCCCACTCGCTAGCGCACCAGCTGCCTGTTATGGGTAAGCGACGTGCCTGTATTTCCTGCAAAGCAAGACAGAATAAAACAGCAGCTTAGTTTGAGCTTTTAAGACATTCGTACAAGAGAAAACGTGTACGTGTTTGTTTGGAGAGGATGGATAGAATTATAAGACACACTGTGTCTATGCATAGACCAAATAGCTATTTGGTCTATGGTCTATGTGACGTAGAGCAGGTTTTCAAATTCATGCTGAAGCACTGTGTGATCGCTATTTTTGGGGGCATATAATATATCTTACCTTGATTTCAGATAGACTGGGAACCGAAATGAGGATGTTTACATGAATAAACTATGCTGATATGTATGTTTTTAGAAATAAAGAATAGTTTTAATGATATATGATGGTGTTTTTTTTTTTAACCCAATGTGATATTTTTGTATTTGAAAACAAATTGTACACTCTGTTGTCAATTTTACTTTCAGATAAATAAATCTATCATAATGGAAATCATCTGTTTGTGTTGTGTTACTTACCCATTTTGATCAATGTTGAGTCGTCCATATTCCTGTGTGTACGCATAGTATGCAGTTTGAAGGTAGTAGATGTCCGAGCAAACATAGGAGGATGTGCTGTTAGGCTGTCTATCTCCTCATCCAGGTTTTCCAGATATTTGAATTTCGTTCCCTCTTGGAGTTTCTGCACTGACACCTGATAAGCAAAATACACGTATCACTCTGTGATCATGGCAACATGTATCATCTGTATGCCCCGTTCAAAAATTACCTTGAGATTCTAAGGTATACACAGAAATTGCACTGGATCACAAAAACAACACGAACAGTAGTACATGTAATGTAGTTTAAAAATTCATGCAATGAGAGTCAATAACCCGATTTAACCCCAGGTAGATTCAGGGTCCCACTGACTGAATCTCATATGGTCGCTTTTCGGCACACACCACACATTTTTAATGGGACTGTGAGGTTTTGTTAATACAGTAAAATAATATAGTAGCAACGTACTGTCTGTTCGTGACGTTTGAGAATACCGATCTATGCACTAACGCATTGTCTTTTTGTAGTGTGACTGTCCGACATTGCGTACTCCTAAAAATCAATGATCAAAAAGTTTGAACTGCTGTAATCGTGTTTCAGCATATGTCTGACAGTGCTTATTTGCTTCCAAAACGGCTTGCGATATCACTAGCCATCAGCGTTTCGCCACTGCTCAGAAAATCTTATGATTTCAGATCTAGTTTGAGATCGGAAATCACGTGTGCTCGTTTAAAAAACTAAATTCATTTATTACTTCCCTTTGACCGTTTCGCAAGAAAAATGTCAGGATCACTATTAGACTAGTATTAGCACATGAAAACAACCCACCGCCATTTCAAAAAAGCTTCACTGTTTAGTGGTGTCGATGTCATGTAGTGTCTTACTGTCGCAAATAAAAATACCAGGATAATTGCGGTTTTGTCCGCAAGAAACAGATTTTGCGCAATGTTAACTTGCTGTCTACATGTTTTGTTGGGTGACTGAAAAATTACTCAGAATTCCAAGAGAAAATAAGGATAGTCGCGTGTGAACATCACTGTGGAAACATTTATTCTAAACTGGGCAGTTCAAGGACGAAATCCTTGATTAAAGATAGGAAAATAAACAACACCAGATGCCTGAAATAATAGCATAAATCAATGATCTTTACATGCTTACAGATCTGTGGAAGCACATCAACTGATCTGTGAAAAACACACCTGACTTCGATCTAGCATGCAAGAGGTAGCGACTACGGACTAGTAGATCTAGTGTGTCAACATCTGACACAACAAAGAGAATCACATACCATTTCGTATTGCCGCTTATGCTGGCTCTGTTTCAAGCAGTTCCTTGTGGCCTCGCCAGCATTGTGACGACGAAGAGGCTCAAACGGGCACGCTAAAACCTCAGGCTGGCTGAAAACCGGTTCGTATTCCACTTGTCTTCCTCACTGCTTGAGCCGGCCATGTTTGTTGTTCAAGGCTCGTGACGTAGCACACGTATGTGCACAAGGTCATGAGCCAAGACTGCGCGCGCGATGGAACGATTCAGAACAACCAAAAAACGAGTCAAAGTATACTTTTTGGATTTCTGTGTTCATTTTTACACACGCATTTGTGGTTGATGAATTAAGAGGGTCAACATATCAAAAGTGACCCTAAACCTTGGACTTTTCCTTTAACGTATGCAGGACTAATCATTGATCATACCATGAACAATCTCTTTCTCCTCGCCTTTTATTCAAAGTTCGTTTAATCTGTTTAAAATCACCAGCGTGGCGATCATGATTTCCTTACTTGTAATCAACAGATAGATCTAGATCTATCCGCATCACAATCCAGCTAATGAGCTATTGCAAGATTAAACAAAGTCTCTGCATTTAAGCGCTTCACCCGATGAATAACAGACCCCAGGGGAGAATTAAACAGTAAAATGATGTGACATTGGTGAATGGATGCGTATTCTTGAAAACTTACCTTCAGAAACGTTGTTTTCGCTCAAATCAAAACACGCAATGTTGCGGAGGCCGCCATCTTGAATTTTTATGCTGCGGATATATAACATTCTAAAAACGATCAAATTAAATACCAGAACACAAAAATACCCATAAGAGTATTTATGTCATGCATGTGTTATCAGCAGACAACTTCTGGTGCATGGTAAACCATTGAATTTTACATTTGCTGAGTTGGGATTATTTACTGCTGAGCGCTTTTGGTACGAATTTCGTCTGCTGTAAATGCAGCCTTTTATTCCCTATCAAAAACAAAAAACCCGATTTCTGAAGTGGCTCTGTATCTGAAATCCCTTAAATAATTATAAGGAACAATATCACAAAGTATGATGTTTGTTGCAAGATGTGAATGATTTATTAGTGCGTCTGCAACATACGAGCCCCACTAGAAGCAGCAAACTTGGCTGTAACTTTTTTTCAACGACGTTGAGTTGTAATGAATGGCGGTTATGGTGTTTATAGTTGAAGGGATATAACTAGTGCTTTTTGTAATACAAAGAGGTTGTCAGGAGTGGTTTAACTTTGAGAGTGGAAACTTTTAACAGTTCAGTAAAATTCCATGGTTAGCTACGGACGGTCAAACTGGGTTCGCGGCACGTGAATTTACAACTGTGCGAGTTGTTCACGTTATAATCGCAACCGCCTGATTTTGTGAGTTGTGATTGTAAACTGCCTGACAATTGAAAGTCATTCGACCTGGGCTCTCGGATGAGAAAATCTGCTCTTGGTTTTGATGTCAACTTTGGAAGAAAACATTTGATCTTGATGTCAACCTTGGAACCGGGAAACATTGCCGGGATGACTTGGACTTTTGTATGGGTGCCGCCATATTGGAAGATGAGGTACTTTGCTAGTTTTGTGTGAACTTGAACATTTCTTTTGTATGCGCGGACATGACTTGTGTACTTGAATAATTTCGGAATTGTATAATTTTCTTGTGCTCGGTTGGTGTGTTTTTGAATATTGTTAGTTGTTACAGTAGGGTGTTATATTTTGTAACAGGCCGCCCCAGTCTGACTTGTGCGGGGTGATGCCAGTGTGGCGAGGGTGCGATGGAGGCCGTAAGGTTGAAGGCTAGCTACATCGTCACCTCTACATAACGTAAAAGTTATGTTTTGTTTATTTGCTTTCTTGTCCTTGTAAATATGTTATGACGTTGACAATGAATGAGTGAGTTTCACAAGGTCGTGGACAATGAATGAATGAGTTTCAAAAGGTCATGAATTGATTATTGTAAGCAAGAAAATATTTGAGAATTTGAGAAATGAGTTGATAATTGCTATGTCAGAAACAAACCAATTTGTATGTTCTAATTAAACCATTGGCTATTGTTTGGAAAGAATGAGTTGGTGAAAGACTACAAATTCTTCTAATCTTCTCTCTGCTTTCCTAAACTTCTGAGCGGGAGTCAGATGATTGACTGTGTGTGTGTGTGTGCACATATAAAGAATCTGGAAGGAGATTAATAAGGATAAATACGGATCTTCTTTATTTCAAATCTCTTACATGAGTGATGGCCGGAAGGGGGGGGGTGTGTGTGTTTCATGCTGGTAACTAGCTTGTTTTCACGCAAAGCAGTTCCAGTTTGTGCCGGGTAGTCACGTTGTTTGTATCTTCAGCTTTCCGGGCATACACTGGCACTCAGCAAAAATTATGATACACTGAGAAACCCATTCACCCCGGCCTAACTGGCCCATATTAGGAGCCTGTGCGCCTTCACGAATCACTGTAAAAAGCCCACAACTATGATACTCCATAATACCAGGATACATTGACTTATACGTGTCAGTGTGAGTTAGACTAATTCAAACTTGATAATAATCACCCTCAGTGATTTACTAGAATTGTTTCAGTTCCACGAGAATATTATTTGAAGCACACTAAGAAACTAAAGAAACTAATTAAAACATCGAAACAATAAATGAAATTATCTACTTAATTGCACGTAAAGGAGACTATCTGATGATACAGTTTTTGAAAGCTTGAGCGGCGCTATAGTTATACGCTTTAGAAGCAACACTGAACCAGGGACCTATATCTAATATAGGTCTATGACTGAACTAAGTTTAGAGGCAGTGGACGCTGCCACTGCCGAGAAGTGTAAACAGGTGAAAAAGCCGATTTACACGAGTTTTTTTTTTTTTTAAATATTGACTGAACTGCAAGCGAAAGCGAGCTGTTCACTATCAAAAAAGCAACGAGTGTAAATCTGGTACGACACAGCAAGCCATGTAGTATTCTGTTTATCCTACATACTGTACTTACGAGTATTTTACTGAAAATGTCCTGCAGTCGAGGCAGCTAATCGAAGACGCCTGTTTTGGAACCTCGATCTCTTCTAAAGCCTCGTGCAATCTATTACGTCAAAGTAAAAAAAACGTCACTCTGAAAGTGTAGCGTGACGTGTTAGTTCTAAAAATTCATCGAGGGTAATTAGCGAGCGCAATGTTATTTTCTATAATGACGTTTGTCTCGGTGACTTTGGCATCATAAGCAGTGCAAAAACAGGTCCCTCCCAGACTTGCTTGACGTGACCTCATTTGCATGATATACACACGACGTGTGATTTGAACGATTATTATCTCACGAGTGTCTCTCTCACCTATGTAGAATAATTACATTTTCTGTTCCAAGTGACACAACTCAGCAACAACAACTGGTGATGTACGCTGACTCTCCTTTCGCGCTGTTTGCTCAGTGTATGTTGCGTCAGTCCTGTCAGTGCACAAAGGCCTTCGCTCCGACATTAGTGCTAATAAACAGAGGAGTGTCTGACAAACATCACTGATTGCGTCACTCTTAATTAAACTTACAAGATAACTTCTTTCTTGAAGTGTTAGCCATGTTGTAAACCAACAAAAGTGTCAGGTTTTTGCAAGCTTTTTCAAGAAGCAAAAAGAAGAATCGACTGACTTGGCCGACACATAACCAATCATGTTTCAACAGCGTGGCTGTTTTCTGTACAGCTGAACGGGGATCGATGGTTTGCTGAATTACTTAGTCTCACTGACTGACGCGGTCTAAGTCAATCTGCGAAAAAGAAATTCAGCTTCTGCTACAATTGTCCTCTTTGGCTTTCTGCAGTTTTAGTCTTGTTCTCGTCGGTTATTGTTACCTTGACATATCCTCTTCTTACAAAAAATTTTAAGGACCGATCAAGAAAATGAATACAATCTTTATAAAAAAAAAAGAGCTAAAAATCAAGGGTCTAATACTTTAATTATTTAATTTGCCTTTCTAAGACTTCACAAAACTTGAAGTACGTTGAGTGTCAATTGTTCTGGAAATATTTTCGGCAGGCTGTTTTATTGCGCTATGCTAAACTTGGACACGCGGAAATGTTCTGCGTTTTGGTGAAAAAGTTCTATAAAATTGGACTCAAGATTCAAGACTCTAAGACTCCAACAGGGGCGGAGCAGTTAAGCCAGAGGGGGGGGGGGGGGGGGGGTTACAACCTGGGGTCCAGGGGTAGACCCCTTGTGGGGTACATGGGCAAGGCCCCGTTGGGGGGTCTGGGGGGCAAAGAGTTTTAGCTATTTTATGAACAATTTATGGCTTATCCTTGATTTTAAACATGATCAACTGGTGTCAGTAGCCACTCATTATTTCTTTTAAAGTTAGTATTAATTTTTTTTAATTTTTTTTGACAGCCGGGGGGGGGGGGAGTTCCGGACCCCCCCCCCCCCTAATCCGCCTCTGTCCAAGACACAAGCACTCCAAGACTCAAGACTCAAGACTCCATGACGCGCTCACGACTAGACTCAAGACTCCAAGAATTGAGGCTCAAAGATTCAAATGTTCTCTCCAAAACTAGATGGGATTCCTTCTCGTGTACATAAACTTGTGAACCAACACTCTCTGAGGCTGACAAAGATCCATCCAAGTATTGATCACACACCCCAAATCAGCAGCGTGTGTTAACTTGACCCGTGATTTGTAAAAATATAAACACATTTTACAAATTACGTCGAACCTAAAACCGAGATTTGTAAAAATGTAAAATAAAGTGCATTCCACAAAGTAATACATGGCTTTCAAAGTTATTATTATTAATATATATGTGTTGTTTTGAGCCCAGTCAACCACAAAGGGATCCCAGGCCGAAAGTTCATATTAAAATGAAAGTGTGTGAGTAAATCTGCACATGTTATTTTTTATGTTTCGATTTCAAAGCGTGATAAGCGAAGATTTGTCTGTCTGTCGGTGTGTCCGTCACAAACATGTGCACGCGAGTTCTCAAACAAATTCTCAACATCGTCATTACCGTCACGCTAATAGATCCCTGGACTTTCGAGATGACAAGAAAACTATCGGGCGCATCATGTCATAGTTTACGTGATTTGTAAAACATTTTACAAATTGCGGGGCGCGCCCCGTGATTTGTAAAACAATTGTCAGATTTACTCACACACTTTCATTTTATGTGATATGTGATCAATACTTAGATTCCGTCGCGATATAACCTTGAACGGTTGAAAACGACGTTAAACACCAAATAAAGAAAGAAAGAAATCAATACTTAGATGAATCTATTCAGTTCAGCCTCAAAGAGTGTTGGTTCACAAGTTGGTTCACACGAGAAGGAATCCCATCTACTATTGGAGAGAACATTTGAGTCTTTGAGCCTCAATTCGTTGAGTCTTGAGTCTAGTCTTGAGCGCGTCATTGAGTCTTTGAGTCAAGAATCTTGAGTCCAATTTTATAGGACTTTATCACCAAAACGCAGAACTTTTATTTCCACGCGTCAAAGTTTAGCATAGCGCAATAAAATGTTTGACATTTGTACAAATCACGGGTCAGCAGCGTGGCATTTGTCTGTGCAGAGTGGGAGTGTAGCTGCTGAACTGATTTCATAACTGACACCAACGTCAAATTTATGAAAATCACTCAGCAAAACATTCTCACTCATACAGTCTCTTTCCGTTTATTTAAAAAAAAAGAAAGAAAAAAAAAGGTCTTCGCTGGTTATCATTACTGTGCCATTACTGTGCCGGAATGCCCTGTCAGTGCTCAAAGGCCTATGTTCTAGATTAGTGCTAATGAAGCAGAGGAGTAGCTGACATACATTACGTCAGACCTAACTTGTTACACAGCATAGCTCTCTGTTGCTTTATTGCCTCCAGTCACCGTGTGTAGCAGGTAGGCCTGCGCACATATCAAATGACATGACCTCACACACAGGTAGGCCTTTAGTACGGGTGCTGACAAGGACGATTCAAGTGCAGAAAAATAGCACCAAGTTAAACAACTTGACTGACGTGTCAGAGAGACTGACTGGAGGGGGGAAAGAGAGAGAGAGGGTGGGGGGGGGGGGGGGGGGGGAAGCCGGAGAGAGAAAGAGAGAGCGAGAGTGAGAGAGAGAGAGAGAGAGAGAGAGCGGAGAGAGAGAGAGAGAGAGGGAGACAGAGAGACAGACAGAGAGACAGACAGACAGGCAGCTAGACAGACAGACTGAGAGAGGACGAGATAGACAGAGAGTGAGGGAGTGACATTGACTACAGGAAGACGGAGACAGACCGACTGACAGAGAGAGAGAGAGAGAGAGAGAGAGAGAGGTGGAGAGAGAGAGAGAGAGAGAGAGAGAGAGAGAGAGAGAGAGAGAGAGAGAGAGAGAGAGAGAGGTAGGCTATAGAGGGAGACAGACAGAAGGGAAGAGAGCGAAAGAGTTTGAGACCGGAGAGAATGAGAGAGAGAGACGGACAGACAGACAGACAGACAGCCAGCCAGACAGACAGACAGAGAGATTGTGTCACAGGCTCGAATTACTGTGAAAATGAATGACTCTATACACGCCCAGCGTAAACACCCACCCTCAGACACAGACACACACACAGACAGACACACACACAGACACACACAGACACACACACAGACACACACAGACACACACACACAGACACACAGAGACACACACAGACACACACACACACAGAGACACACACACACACACACACAGCACACAGACACACACACAGACACACACAGACAGACACACACACACACACACACACACACACACACACCCTTCCACCTCCACCCCCCACCCCTCCACCGGGCCTGGCTTCCAACACTCCACAAATCAGAACCAGAAGAACTCCGCTACAGAAAATGTTTTCCGCCTTAGGCCCCCCCCCCCCCCCCAAAAAAAAAAAATAGTCTGTTTACGGTAACATAGGCCCCCAAAAAATAGGGTCGGTAGGAGGGGATTTTTTTTCCTTTTTTTTCCAAAAACATATTTTAAAGTTATTTTGCCAAAAAACAAGACTTTTTTAATTTTTTTAATTTTTTTAATTTTTTTTTCCCAAATGCCAAAAAAAAAGTCTAGGGCCGCGCGAAAAAATAGGGTCGGTCGGGATACCGTAAACAGACTTTTTTTTATTGTGCCTTACCTGTCGGCACTTAGACCCAAACATTCAGATAACCCACTTTTTTCTGGCTTCACCGTCACACACACACACACACACACGGACTGCCGATGATAACGCCCCCTCTTGAAACCGGCTGGCACCAGGCCAACACGATTCGCACGTGCACATAGCCCTATTGCTCACAGGTATTTTTAACTTCTGTTGGCGTGATTGCTCACCGCATGTCTAACGGCATGAGTCACCCTGTAGGTAATTCCAACCCTCTGGAACTGAGATAGATAATAAACAGGATTGTCCACCGGAACAGTATAAAACGTCCCTGCTCAGTGCTGGCGGGTTCAGTTCACCTCGAGAGAGTTTGAGAGAGAACACTTCACTTGCAGTCCAAGAGATTAGAAGTTCTGTGAGTTTTGCAGACCCGCTTTGCTTTGTTCCAGTGTTTTCAGAACTTGAAGTGAAAGACTGGTTTGTTTGCACCAGGCTTGTTACTTTCGGGTGCCGCGCAAAACGAATTGGTGAGTTTTGTGCTTTAATACATTTCCTATTCCTGGTGAAGTAGTAATGTGCAGCGACTATTTTTGTGTGAAATTTCTGTTAAACTGAGCTAATGTTTCTGTTCTTGTGATAATTCACAGTTTCCTGCATCAGTTTGTTCCCCTTGAAATGTAGATTTCTTGGTTGTACAGCGTTCGTGTAACTGCTTATCGTTTGCTTTGATTGAGTGTACAGCTTTATGAAGTTACAAGTCACACGATCTGTACTTTGTACTGAATTGAGGATTTACGGTTTTCTGCAATATTTCTGAAACTGATTTTGATTTCTGGGTTTTAATGTTCAAAATTTTTGTCGATTGTGTTTTGTTTGACTGTACTTTATTGAGATACAAGTTACCGCTCATGGAAAATTGGTATTATTGTACAGTTTTGAGCATTTTGTGTACAATTTTTATTTCTACGCGGCTGCAGCCATTGTTCATTTTTTTTGTCCGGCATTGCAAAATCAGACTGTACTTTGTCAGTGGTACGTGTTTTTTTTTTCTTGGTGTTGTTGCTTCACTTCATTTTCTGAAGCTTCGATCTTCTCAACTGATTCACACGTCTTTCTAAATGCAATTCGTCTCTTTCTTTTTTTTTATTTAATATATCTTTTTTTTTTTTACTTCCTTTAGGTTTTTTTCAAAAATAATTTTTTCTCAGTGTCTGTCTGCTCATCTTTCTAGTCAACCATGTTGTTTGTCGATGTTTTTCTTTAAACAAAATCTCTTTTTGAAAATACATTTTATGATTTTTTTTGTCGTTTTCAACTGTTGTCTTCATATGCGTCTATTCTTTATTCATTTGTGACAACACATGCTACACGAGAATTATAAAGGACGTACATTTTTTCAGGTTCTAAAACCACTTTTCAAACGATCACCACCGACACTGGAAAATATGCAGACACTTGCTGCGCAGTAGATTAAAGGGATAATATCTAAGGCAAAAAAAAATAATAGGTGTGGTTACGGTAACATAGCCAAAAAAAAATAGGGTAGGTAGGTAGGCAATCACTTTTTTTTTTAAACTTTTTTTTCTAATGTGTACAAATTAAACCTACTTGACAGGGAAATAAGTGTGCGACACGGGCGCTTTCGCTTTCATTGCGTTTTTTGCACTCGTTTTTTGTTTTGTTTTGACAAATGTAATAAAAAGTTATAGGGTCGGCCCCTAAAAATAGGGTAGGTCGGGTTACCGTAACCACACCTATTTTTTTTTAAGGCCTAACAAGAAAACTGTCTCAAATCGCCCTAAGAGCTAAACGGTTCAGGTTGGGGATTGTATTTATGTGACCACACACCAGGTGTTTCTAAATTACAGTAGGATGTTCCTTGAACTTCAGAAAGGGCCCAATCGTCAGAAAACTTTCCAAAATGGCGCCTTCGGTATACTATCTTTAACGTTTGCTTGTATTTGTTTTCAGACCAAGATCTCCTTTCCTGACAACTTTCACCTCGTACCAACACACCGCGCGTTTTGCTGTTGAATTTGCGTCGTTCTTCACACACTACAAATAAAGAAAATGGCTGCCCTCAACCGCAAGAAGATTCCGTGAGTTTTCTCAGTGTTTTAATCTCATCGCCTGATACAACTGATGACATAATGTGTTATTTATGAGTGTGAAGCATACTACTATTGATGAAAAGACCTGTTACTGGTTTATAGTGAAATGTCTTAGTTTAAAACTTAATACCAGAAACATAGTGTGTCTGTTGATCTAACAAACAAAAACAAAAATAGAACGCGCCCTGAAGACATTGTAAGGTTTGGGCACTAACGCAATCAGTGGGTATTGTTGTTCTTTTATTCCTTTTTTTACAAGAACAAAAAGCCGACAGTTCACACTTGTTACAAAGCATTCGACACAGAAACATTAAAATGCTCACTATTCTATCAAGGACTTGAGATACATAAAATCAAATATAAAGCGTCGATTTCCAGTAAAGAAATGAGAGATGACATAGAAATGAGTGCAATTTGCAATAAATGAAGCCTTAAAAAACCCCATGGGAAAATACACATCAATAAGCAAACATACGTGAAAAGTACTAGAAAACAAAAACAAAAAACTATCGTCTCCTTCTCGTGCTTGCAGTAAGGAGGTGATCGCGGTGTTTGACCGCTACGTGGACAACAACGTCCGCAACCTGAACAAGCCTTTCGCCATCAAGATGCTTCAGTGCGAGTTCGGACTGGACGAGGACCAGGCCGAGACCATGTTCAAGACCTTCGACAAGGACCAGAACGGCATCATGAGCATCTGGGAGTTCGAGCTCTTCTTCCAGTGCATGGGCAATTGGTAAGTGTTGACACATTTATTTCCAGAATCAATCAATCAATCCGGCAATCAGTCGATCAATCAATCAATCAGTCAATTAGTCAATCGGTCAATCAATCAATCAATCAATCCATACATCTATCAATACATCTATCAATCAATCAATCAATCAATCAATCAATCAATTAATCAATCAATCAATCAATCAATCAATCAAAATTGACAAATAAAATATCATGAAAGGAACGCTTAGTACAAATGTGAAAGCCAGCAAAACCGTAATGTGTATTTGAATATTAAAGCAGCAGCACTTCAAGTAAGATAATTAATAAACAAACTTTCCTTTGTTCTTATATTCCTGATGTAGAGGACTTTAATAATCTGCCCCCCCCCCCCCCCCCCCCCGCAATGTCTTCCTCACCCTTAATCTTAAACCGTTTCGGGGTATAAGCATTTTGTTGCTGTACAAGCTATATTTGATAAGTGTGATGAACTGTATGTACCTTGAAGTTGTTCCTCCTCCGCCTCAAACTCTTCCATCTACTTCCACCGTTTCTTCTCTTTGTCTTCTGTCTTCAATTTTTTTTTGTTATTGCACAGTCTCTGTTACATTTATAAACATCTTTACTATTTTTGTCACAGCGCCCAGGAGATCGTGCACAAGTTCAAGGAGCTGGACGCAGACGGGAGCGGCAAGCTGGACGTGGAGGAGGCCAAGGCTGGACTGCAGAAGATCCAGACCGCCACGGGCCGCGGCCTGGTGGACAAGGAGATCGAGTTCTTCATCAAGACCACAGCGGGAGACGACGGTGTCATCGACCTGGGACAGTTCACCAACCTGCTCTACAGGCTCAAGCTCTACAAGGCCCCTGCTCCCAAGTAAACGAATTAGAATAAGAAGAAGAAAAAAAAGAAGAAGAAGAAGAAGAAGAAGAAGAAGAAGAAGAAGAAGAAGAAGAAGAAGAAGAAGAAGAAGGACGTAAAAAGATACCATCTTTGCTGTTTTTTAAACGCTGGGTGTGTGGTTTTTCCTCTTCTCTCGACTTGAAAGACTGCTTGGTGTTTGTGTGTGCCTTGGAACCCTTTCATCACGAGTTGCCGAGGACAGTCTGACTTACAAGCCTTCTACTTTCAAGACGAAATAATTATCATTGTATGCAGTCTGGAAGTTAAACAGTCTTCCAGAACTTATTTTACAGGCTTGAGCTCAAATTCCGTGTTTCCGAACAAAATGGCTGTCTCATATCTTAGATGCCTGGGAATCTCTTTTGTCTTTGAAGATGAATGGTTTTTCGGAAGTTTTAAACCTTCTGCTTCAACAACAACAAAAATGTTTGATTTGTACTGGTTTTGAATTAAGGACAGTTCTCCAACTTAATGTACTAATTAATTTTTTTTAAAGTACTTTTAAGAAACTCCCACAGTAAAACGAAAATGTCATAAATGTGTTTTTAGGGTTGCCTGAGAATGTTTATAAACATTCTGCAAGGCTTGATGTTTTCCAAACTATCTTGATCTCTCATGTATGTATAATTGTTGTTCCGGTTGTAATTTTGAAACACAAAGACAGTTTATATTAATGCAAAACATCGTCCCAGATTCAAAGATTTAGCTTTTTGAAGTTTGGGAACATGTGACTGATACAAGGATAGTAACAATGGATACGTTTTTCTTCATTTTCGGATTTTTTTATTTTTTATAAATTGATGTTTTGAAACCTTTTGATATTGCTGGTTGATTCTGAAGATTTGTGTAATTTTTTTAATAAAATTTGATCACACACCTTTTTCCAAAATAAAGGTACAAATGTTTATACTGATTTTTGAACATTCAAAACTGTTTTTTGAGTACATTGAAAACCTACTGCTGTTTCCAAACCGAAAATCCCCAAAAACAAAAACAAAACTATTGTCTAAGAATGCTTGGGACATTGCTGAGAAGAGTTTTGTGTGTGTTGAAATGAAATTATTTCTCAGGGATTCTTGTTCTGAATGCAAGAAATCCTACTTTTCTTTATGAGAATGGAATTTAGATGTATGTTTCCACACGATCGTGCTTTAGTTTGCACATCTTTTTTGCTTATAAAGATAAACATAATCTGCGTTGTCTGGTAAAAGAACTGCTTGTACCTACAATACCGTTGTATTTACAGGAAGTTCAAATCAATGTGGACCACTCAAAGCAAGACATAGCTATCTGCATTTTGTAACATATCGTACACCTAATACTTCCAAAATGAAAATTTTTCCAGATATCTGAATTCTTTAAATTACTAAGTCTTGCCAAATACGAGCAGAAAATGTAAAAATAAGTATTCGCGTGATGTTTCTTTTAATTTTCAGATATTGGCTGGTATTTTAAAATGTTCATATCAGAACAAACTCTGATTTGCTCTTGTTTTGACATGTACGTTTACAAAATATTTAGTTTCGGAAATGTTTGGAAGTATCATTCCATAAATGATTGTTTTTTCCGTCACTGAAACAATGGACATATATTCTTTATGTAAGGAACGGGCTCTCTGAATGTAACGTGAATTCAACTACTATTGTCGATTCAGACTTGTCAAACAATTGTGACATCAAGTCTGAAGACATTTATCATACTTGTGTCTATCCATGTTGCTGTTATGTACATTGTACACTGAAAGCTTTGCCTCAAATTACCTGCATAAAATTATCTTTGTTATCACGAATATTTCATTAATGTTCTTTTTATTGTAGATGAAGTAATGAAAGGGTAGGGTTTTTAGTTTGCAATCAGCACAAGAAGTAATGATTAGGCTCTGTTGGCACTAGTACTCTAGGCTCTGTTGGTTCTAGTACTCTAGGCTCTGTTGGCACTAGTACTCTACACAAAGTACTTGGCCGGAGGCAGCAGAAGATTTGATTTCATGTTAATTTTTCAAATGTTCATTTCCTGTGAAGGATGGAGAACAAAATATCGTTATTTTACAGGGTTTTGACTTTTGCAGTCCCCTGACTTCTCTGGTTGATCTTTTGTACAGAACACGGAAATAGTGGTGGAAGAGGCTTGGTAGTTGGTACTACACAAAATACTTCTTCTGTTATAAACTCAAAAGTGTTGTTTTCTGATGTCATTTAGCTTCTAAACTTAAAGAACTGAGCATTAAAAATATCTCCATTGACCACGAAGTTACAAAAAGAATAACTGAAACAGAAATAATTATGCTAGTTGTCATTCAGAAGCGTTTTGAGATAACTCATCACTGCGAAGATTGTGATTATGTCCCCTGGTTAGGGAACTCGGTTACAATGGCCGCTGTCTTGAAGATGCATCTCTGTTAGAATAATGCCAAACGAACGAATACAATTATTTAAGTTCAAGCTCTGGCTAAATGGTCGATAAAGTCATCCTTTTTGATTAAGTTAATATGCGACATTTTAAACACACCGATTTTGTGTCCTGACATTTTAAGATTCCGGCAAATGTGAGTATTTAAACATATCTCGTTTCAGATAAACTGATTCATATGCCTGGCATTTTTTGATTTGAAAGCATAACAATGAAATACTTTGGATAACCGGTCAATATATTTTGTAGGGTAGCATTATGACATCAGAAAGATAACTGTTGAAATGTGCAAGACCGCATGATGTTCAGGATTTCGTTGCAATACTCTTACTGCTTACTTCAGTGACAAAAAATACATTGTTGTAAATATTTATTGCAGTACACCAGTATTATTATTACAGGTCTACACCTGTGTTGCAATTACGCCACTCGCACTGCGTTTGTTTGTATTTTCCACGATGCTTTTGCACAATTTTGCGCTTTTGCGACCAAGTTTTGTGTCTGCGTTATTTGTGCCATGTTCAATTGGTGCCTATATCGTCACGTTCTTGTACATTTTGTATTGCATTTACTGGATTGGTATACTGAACTTTGTTCAACTTTTATATGAAAAAAAGGAAAAATATTAAAATCATTTAATCTGTTGAATCGGTTCACTCTCTGGCTTGTTTTGTTGTTGAATTCCAACCTGTTCTTACTTTTCTAACTTAACCTCTAATTATTCTCCATAAATGTCCAGCTCTCGTGCCGAGAGCCAGCCAGCCAGCCAGGCGCAGGCAGGAAGGAACACACCGTCACACGCACACACACGCACACCACACACACACACACGCACGCACTCACACACACACACACACACACACACACACACACACACAACCACACACACACACACTGACACACACACACACTGACATGCACACACACACACATTTACACACACACACACACACACACAAACACACACGCACGCACTCACACACACACACACACACATATATAAACACACACACACACACACACACACACACACACACACACGTGGTGATACAAGAAAAAGTGGTTTACATACCATAGTATATATGTATTATTTCTGTGCTTGCATCATCATAAATAAAAAATGTGATATACAACAGTCATTCAAACGGCTGAATTAATCAAAATGCTATTTTGGATGTTACATACATGGCGATAAGAGAAGTTTTTTTTTTAATGGAACGAAATTAAACAATAGCTAAATTTTAAAATAAAGCACCAATTACATTTTTTATCAAATCATCTTCAAAGAGGGTTATCGTATGAGAAAGTTGAATAAGAGAGAGAGAGAGAGAGAGAGAGAGAGAGAGAGAGAGAGAGAGAGAGAGAGAGAGAGAGAGACAGACAGACAGACAGAGACAGAGAGAGTGACAGAGAGAGTGACAGAGAGAGTGACAGACAGAGAGACAGACAGATATATATATAGAGAGAGAGGGAGAGAAAGAGAGAGAGAGAGAAAGACAGAGAGAGACAGAGAGAGAGAAAGAGAGAGAGAGAGAGAGAGCAAGAGAGAGAGAGAGAGAGAAAGAGCCTAGAGATGGAAAGAGAGAGAGGGAGAGAGGGAGAGAGAGAGAGAGAGAGAGAGCGAGAGAGGGAGAAAGAGCGAGAGAGAGAGAGAGAGCGAGAGAGAGAGAGCGAGAGAGAGAGAGCGAGAGAGAGAGAGAGAGAGAGAGAGAGAGAGAGAGAGAGAGAGAGAGAGAGAGGGGAGGGGGGAGAGGGAGAGAACAAGCAGAGTAAAGCGTCCTTAATACTGTCATTTACATGGGTTCAAACGTACATGTCTGCCATACACAAGTACGAGGAATACTCGTTCACATGATCAACTAAGGCACATTCCAAAAGTAATAAATACATGATAATATAAGTTAACGGTTTGGCTGCACAAAAAAAAACAACACACAAAAACTACCAACAAAAAAACAAAACACAAAAACAAAGCGCAAGGCAAAAATTAATGCGTATATACAAGCACTGATATAGGCTAGTGTGCACAGTAAAAGCGGAACAAGATAATATAATTGTAAACGCCTAAACGCAGTATACAATGCGAGACATACAATTCTTGAGCGCCGAGAGAGAATAAAATACAATTCATGAGCACAAGCATTTAAATTTAATTTGTGAGCAATGCATATTCAAGGTATATGAAGCAAATTATTCCCTTGGTATTATCACATTTTGTTATACTACAAAACGCTGAAATACTAAGTTTCTTCATCAATTCACAATTTGATTTTACTACTTACAATTGACTGATAGTTTGTTTGGTACATGGCAAACAGAGCAAAATTAAAAATCAACAAATAAATCGAATAGCAAAAGAGTAGAACAAAAAGAATCAGAGTGCTTTCTTTATTTGGTGTTTAACGTCGTTTTCAACCACGAAGGTTAATCACAGGGCTTTCAGTTTGCCAAAATAAAATGTTTTTGAAAGCAAAACGAAGCCATTAATGGAATGAGAACCCCCGTACACCTTCACATTAATTAAATTGAGTAATTCAGAACTCAATTTTGTTCTTATTTTTTATTCTCTGAAAATACACGACATGTGAAAATCGTGATCAAAACAATCAGTGCAAAAACACGATGGTTAGCAATACAGTATTTCGTGCGTTGTGGTCGTTGCAATGTGTCGTTATTGTTCTTACCGTCCGCATCACCGAGTGACCAGGATTGACAGAATATTTATTAATGCTAAGAGATGGGCATAGACAGATTATTTTAAAATAGCACTGGTTGCATGTGTGTTAACAAAAAGCAAACGCAGTATATTTTGTTATTTGCGAAAATTAAATTCAACATCTGTGTTCAGAATTGAAATCAAGTAATCTGCCGGAAGTAAGAAGAAGATACGATAACCGCTAGAAATGTACACTTTCTAGTTTCGAGCAGAAACTGCTATATCACATGATATCTATTTAGCACACGCTTACTGTGAGTGTAAATACAAAAATCGATAAATTTAAAAAAAAACCATTGAAATGAAAATAAGTCATGTGAAATGAAAACTGACGCGTTCGTAACACAGAAAGAAACATATAACAAAACAACGAACCGTTAATCAAACTGACCTTGTGTAACACAGAAAGAAACATACAAGAAAACAACGAACCGTTAATCAAACTGACCTTGTGTAACACAGAAAGAAACATACAAGAAAACAACGAACCGTTAATCAAACTGACCTTGTGTAACACAGAAAGAAACATACAAGAAAACAACGAACCGTTAATCAAACTGACCTTGTGTAACACAGAAAGAAACATACAACAAAACAACGAACCGTTAATCAAACTGACCTTGTGTAACACACCACCAAAGCACGACAGGTTTATTGACAAAAACTCCTTGTGCATCAAATTTGTTTTGTAATACCTCAAAACTGCTAGATAAAATGTGACTCTCCACCACGGAATGAGTCGCATGTCACCTTTGCATGATTTTTATATTTTTACATTTTCATAACGAGATTTGTATGCTCTATTCAGTGGTGAAAACCGTTTTAGAAAAGAGCGAAAACTGTTTGAGTTATAAGCCTGTGACTAAGGTGACCCACACACTGTTACCAGACACTCCCCGGACTTATATTAAGCCTTAGCGCAGAACCGCGCGAGGTGACATGCGACTCATTTCGTGGTGGAGGGTCACAAATGATATTTCTTTAGCACACTCTTACTGTGAGTGTGTATATAAAATCCGTACCAAAAAGGACGCTCTGAGATCACGAATTTTCGTATCGTCATCGTCACTTTTTTATCCAAAACCGTCCGCCCAAAAAATAAGTTCCGTGGTAGTAAACAGCTACAAAAGTGTGAATCTCAAGATATAGCAAATAGGGGGTAAGGCCTTGTAGAGGAACCCCCACAATTAGGTTAATATACCTCAATACCAAACAATCAGTCTCTGTTTAGGCGGAGCAGCCTGATCAGGCGTACTTGTACAGTT
>NC_090258.1:18598548-18608548 GCF_037325665.1 Littorina saxatilis
TGTCTGTGTGTGAGTGTGTGTGTGTGTGTGTGTGCGTGTGCGTGTGTGTGTGTGTGTGTGTTTTGCATATCTTCCCGCTGGACTGTTAATAAGTTACGGCGACGCGCTTGCTAACAGGCCCAGTGTTTTTGACGTTGAGCTTCCAGTCTGTTCCAAGAACAATACAATAAGTGACATACACATGAAACATAACATTTAAGAAAAGATGACCTAATCACAAAATGCAGAATATATATACAACTGAAGGGAAAATTGAGGGTCCGCCCAAAAAAACACAACCCAAAATTCCAAAGGTCTTATACACTCGAAGGGAATCCTATACATAACCTTGCATAGTTCAGATAAACATGTACATTGAACCAGCGATGATTCATACCTAGACTTGCTAGACTGAGCAATCCTCCTTGCTCCTCGCTATCAGTTACACATGAGAAAAACCGCTTGCGATCACTTACACAGGTGGAAGTATGCCGGTGTAGGTGTGAAATATGATGTAGGTGCCTCTGTTGCCAAAGAACCGACAGGTGTGAGAAATGGCTTTTCCATCACGTCACATACATAGATACATCCAAGGCTTTTCATCTGGCACTTAACTTGCGGCGTGGCTATAATTATATTCAGTGTGAGATGTCTATCTTCAAAGCAAGTTCAAATAGACTGATGTCTGTGATGAACTGCAGTTAAGACGTATTGTGGTAAAGTGCAGATGTTTTGAGCTGGCATCGAATGCTGTCTGTTATTAAAGACAAACTGATAAACGAAATGAATAAAAAAAATTAAAAAAATAAAAATAAAAAAATCAACGACCATTGCCCAAACCTCACAATCTCGCATTCCCCATTTAGCCTACGCACCACAAAGATTTCTAGCCAGATAATATTCCCTTTGGAATCGTACTGTTGCTTGAGACTTTTACGGCAGCTGCTGTGATAACATAACAGGTAAGCGTATATGTATGTGGCCATTTCTGCGAAAACAGTCATTGTGGTTAAACTTATGTATGTGCATCTCAAGACTGTTTTTCATTACTTCTTATCTGTTTTACAATGTGCTATCACTTATATTTCCTTGAACGTTTAGAAATTCAGCATGCATATGGAGTCAATAAGCACAAGCAAGTTTGTTAACATTCAGTCCGACTTTGACCTCACGTTTCTCTAGTCAGAGGCTTCAGTCAACAATGCCAAAACTCGCAGAAAAGGCCACATATTACCTGATAAGCAGTTGAGATATATATCTAAAAAATGTCTGAGTTGTTGGACGAAAGCACACGGATTTTAACATTGATTTACCTTTCTGTGGCTTTTCGACTTCCACCCCAGGGTTGCATCAGTCTTAGTGCGTCGCCAGTAACTGACTGTCAACCTAGCCCTACCCACTTTGTGGCACTAAATGATGTCGAAAAATACATGATGGTTTCAATGAGGAAAATCTATATGGTTAACCTTCACATTATAAACATTATGGTACTCTGTGCACAGAAGGATGCATACTTGAAGATTCTGTTCAGGCAGAGAGAGAGAAATGGTGAATTCCTGCACAATCCTTCACCCAGCCGCTATTTTGTGCAGTCTGAGGTAGAATAACCTCATCCATAAACATGTTTTCAAAAGAAATGTAGGGCCTATCCAACATTCTTCT
The DNA here is from genome assembly GCF_037325665.1 of Littorina saxatilis. NCBI lineage: Eukaryota > Metazoa > Mollusca > Gastropoda > Littorinimorpha > Littorinidae > Littorina > Littorina saxatilis. The sequence continues at coordinate 18,600,190 of NC_090258.1, forward strand.
GAAAACAGGGAAAGTCAGCTGATTTGGCATCTGTCATTTATAAGGAACATAATGATCATATACCATTTCTAAGCGGCAATAGTATGGTTAGCAGTGCAGGGCAACTTCAGTTTTCATGTCGAAAGATGTATAGTCACCTCCACGTGCCCACAGACAGGTAAAGCTTATACACAGGTAAGATAATCCTACAGACATCAAGAAAAAGGTGCATGGCCGAGACCCCCTGGCGAGGAAGCCGACTGCTAGAAATTACCCTTTGCTGGCTTTTCCACAAGCTCTTGGCACATCCCATTATCGCAATGTGTGTCGCCTTATGTTGCAGTATCTTTTTTTTTTTCGTTCGTTCGTTCTTTCTTTCTTTCGCGTTCCTGCCTTTTCCATGAACTCTTGGCACATCCCATTCACATCGTCATGTGTGTCGTCATGTTGCAGCTTCATTCTTTCGTTCTTTTATTCTTTCTTTCTTTTTTTCTTTCTTTCTTTCTTTTTCGTACAATCTTTCTTTTTTACTTTTGTAGATTATCGTAAGATGAATTATTATTTCAAAGCGGCTTCTCCTCCTGCTAATTCTGAGAATGTCTACATCTTCATGGCAACTTGCAGTATGTTTCATGTTGTGTTGTGTTAAATTTCAGTTCTTTTTTTCATTTTCGTTCTTTCTTTCTCTCATGTCACAGTCTGTCTGTCTGTGTGTGTGTCTTTCTTTCTTTCCTTCTTATAAGGTGTGTATACTCCACGCTGTTAATAGTGGGGTACAGTAAAGCCAAGAGGAAGTTAGACAGGTAGCCAGACATAATGAAAGGGAGCATAGCCCCCCTTGCGAAGATGCCTGCTGCTTGGAATCTCCCTTTACTGCCTTTGTTTTGTTTACCCCCAGCAAGAAATCTTGGCATCTTGCATCACCGTGTGTCGCTGTTTCAATTGTTTGCTTCTTTCTGTTCAATGTATCCTTCTTTCTGCTCATATGAGTTTGTGGTATATCATTGCATTTTCACTTTGGTCTGCCTAAATCAGGTGAAAGCTGCACATAACTGATACGAGTATCACATATATGTAACCGTGTGCCGAAACACTACGATCACCTCGGGAAGCGAAGTGCAATCAAACAGGATTGAAAATGTTAGGGCTAATTTCTTAGCCCTATAAAAACTGTTATGCAAACCCGAAGGTTTCCATGAACATACAGACAATCGGAAACCACCAGACCCCATCACAAACAGACTTCTACAATCCACTGGTGTTGACTTTTAAAGGCCAACAACTCGGGTGCAGAGTCTGCTGTGAAAGGAGCGGTAGCCTCCCCTGTCACATATATATAGAGACAGTGAACTAAAGCCAAAAGCTTCTCCTTTATTGGCCCTACCCCCATCCAAAGTTACGTCGAAACCATAAATAAGAATCGTTTAACCACCACGTCTTAATTATTTGCAGCTAGACCCTTCACTTCACCTTCTTGGCCTGGTGCCTTTCCTCCCCCGCACGGTATCCTATAGTCCCTAATAGGCAAAGTACCTGTGGGACCTGAAGCACCATTTATTGATTTGAAGCCAAAAGCACCAACCCCCCACCCCCCCCCCCCCCGAACCATTCAACCAATCCGCCAGCCAACCATCCACACATCCCCAAAGCAAACCAATCATTCAACGACCTACCAACTCAATCACTAACCCAATTGAGGAGGATGAGGATGAGAAGAAGGATGAGGAGGAGCAGGATGATGATGATGATGATGATGATGATGATGATGATGATGATGATGATGATGATGATGATGATGATGATGATGATGATGATGATGATGATGATGATGATGATGATGATGATGATGATGACGACGAGAAGGAGGAGGGGGAGGAGGAAGAAGAAAAGAAGTTGGCAAATGAGGAGACCATTGAGGAACAGAAGAAGAAAGATGGGGACGACGAGAACAAAGAGAAAGAGACAAGGGGGACAAAGAGAAGGCGGTAGTCAAGGAGGACAGAGGAAGAGTCATGCGAAAACAAACACATACCACAGTCTTCAGGAAACCCCCCGCGGGTTTGGGGGAAGAATTTACCAGCATGTCGTAAGAGGCGACTAACGGATTCTGTTTCTCCTTTTACCCTTGTTAAGTGTTTCTTGTATAGAATATAGTCAATGTTTGTAAAGATTTTAGTCAAACAGTATGTAAGAAATGTTAAGTCCTTTGTACTGGAAACTTGCATTCTCCCAGTAAGGTAATATATTGTACTACGTTGCAAGCCCCTGGAGCAAATTTATGATTAGTGCTTTTGTGAACAAGAAACAATTAACAAGTGGCTCTATCCCATCTCCCCCCTTTCCCCGTCGCGATATAACCTTCGTGGTTGAAAACGACGTTAAACACCAAATAAATAAAGAAAGAAAAGTCTTCAGGAAACTTGGCACTGACGACAAACAAAGAAAACAAGACCGTCGAAGAACACTTCCACGTCTTCCTCGATCCCATTAACAACCTCTACCTGTCAAAACAGTAACAAGACAAATCCCTCTGGAGAATACAGGCACGTAAACTGTTTCACAAATCTGTCAACGGTACACTTTGCAACTTTTATTGTAACATTTATTTTGCATTCACGAAGCTGCAAAACGCATTAAACACCTTTTGCAAAGAACTAACTCTTGCACATGTATGATTCACGTCCAAAATTGCATGGGTCTGTCTTGTGCATCAGTTGCATGGCAAGAATAGGCAAGTTGCTTTAACATTAACGGAGGAGAGTAGTTCTTGCCAAAATTGTATGGTCTGCTGAGGTTTATCCCCGAGTACGCAGTACTAGGGTCCTGCAGACTTTAATTGTGTGTCTGTCTGTGTATCTGTCTGTTCGTCTCGACTTAACAGCTTATTGCTGGGAAACTACTGGGCGCAGTTCGTTCAAAAGTTGATACACTAACTTGATAATAGGTCCGATTGATCGTATTAAAACTTCATAATGTTACCTGGGACCTAAATGCGAAATATTCCACCAAAACGACTCTTAACGGGGGGAGTTTTTGCGGTGGGAGGCTGGTCGCTTTGCGAACAGCCTGAACTAAAGGGGAGACTTGGGCGGCGAACACGTCACGCAGTGACGAGAAAAGCATGATTTCAGTGCAAGCCAGACAACGGGTGGGGATATGGTCTCGGCAAAGAAATTACAATGCAAGGTTTGGTCTCGGTGAAAGAGAGACAGAGAGCACGAGAGAGTCTATGGCCAAAGTGATCCGGGTTCGATTCCCGGCATGGGCGGTCTATTTTTTTGTTGTTGTAATTCTTGTTTACTATTGTTTATTATGAACGTTTTAATGTTTTATTTTACTCTAATATTTTTTTTAATTGTGTAAAATAAATAAATAGTTTTTTTTTTTTTATTTTTTTTTTTAATCCAAGTGATCCGGATTCGATTCCCGGCATGGGCGGTCAAATTTTTTTTTTTTAAATTCTTGTTTACTATTGTTTATTATGAACGTTTTAATGTTTTATTTTACTCTAATAATTTTTTTAATTGTGTAAAATAAATAATTTTTTTTTAAATTTTTTTTAATCCACGTGCACAAGACAAAAACTTTCATACTGGGGGGGCGAGCCAGTCTGAAGAGTACTCGGGTCCAGCGCCAGCGTTTTTTTTATTCCTTTGTTTGTTTGTGTGAATGAGGATGAGAGTCGCTTGTTTATTCCGGCCAATGCGTCTTATTTTCACCAATGCCAGGCGACTGGTTTCGTGTGTGTCTGACGGTTGTCCACAGTTGGAGTGCTTGTAACCATTTGTTCTTTCAGTGATCTTGTCACTCTTGTTCACGATTTATGTCAGCTTGATGATTTTGGTGCCCGGTCAAGTTCAAGGTTCTAAAGAAGACACATGAAGCAATAACTTTACGGCATGATAGCTGCAGCTCAAGTGAGGACTTTCTCATACCGAACAGTCATCCTGTGACCGGCACGGTTGGCCTAGTGGTAAGGCGTCCGCCCCGTGATCGGGAGGTCGTGGGTTCGAACCGGCCCCGGCCGGGTCATACCTAAGACTTTAAAATTGGCAATCTAGTGGCTGCTTCGCCTGGCGTCTGGCATTATGGGGTTAGTGCTAGGACTGGTTGGTCCGGTGTCAGAATAATGTGACTGGGTGAGACATGAAGCTTGTGCTGCGACTTTTGTCTTGTGTGTGGCGCACGTTATATGTCAAAGCAGCACCGCCCTGATATGGCCCTTCGTGGTTGGCTGGGCGTTAAGCAAACAAACAAACAAACAGTCATCCTGTGCGGTGTACTTTCACGAAACTACACAGCACGAATCTCCGTTTGACAATCTCCTACTCTCCTCCAATATAATTTGTTTCTCAAGACAGTGTTCTCATTATCTTTAAAGTCGCTATTTGTACAGGTGCGCGCAAGGGTCCCTCAGAGTCATACCTCTAGCAGCTAGTTTTCAAGGCATTTGACGCACGGAACAGTTCGCCGACTTGATTTAAATACCGATTTAACAATCAAATAAACAAACACACAAACAAAAAAAACCAAGAATACCACCACTGAGCAACAGCCGATTGTTAATTGAGAATAATATAGTCAGAATCTGACAAGTACATTGTCACTTAAAATTAATGTCGCCGAAGAAAACAATTAAAAACTGCCAGTCACGTAAATGCATTGACCCCGGATCAGTTACCAGGGAAGTTTTGACTGTTCTTTGCGGTTACAGACCTAGCTTGCTGACAAATGCAGTCAAGACACCTCCACTGAACTGGCAACCACTATGAATTGATCATTTGCTATGCCGCTTGTAATTACGACGCCGGAATTTCAATCCAGCATCAAACGACTCCCATATATTGATAATTGCAAACATACAAACAATTAAAGAATAAAACCACTCACCGCCGATGCCCAAACAAATCCCAGTTTAAAGGTCCTAAACTCTCCACAGCACAACACTAAGCTTTGCACGGTCTCACACTGAAACCCAAGGCCGTTACAGCAGTTCCGCCACAGTAGAAAGGAAGGAAGGAAGCCGTGTCTGCAACAGCCATGATTCCTCGTGTGCACGTGCTGACACGAGCAATGCGAGCTGCGCGCGTCAGTCAGTTTACCTGGCCTTCACAGACGCAGCAGCACAGGTACTACACACGTCAACTTGAAAGAACTTGGCAAGTACACACCCGTGACGACAATACGTACAACATACCCCCCTACGAGGTTTGCCGAAACTATGGCAACTTCCGCATCTCTTGAAATGATAGGGCCGCCTACCAGTGCACCCCCCCCCCCCCCCTCTCCCTCCTCCTCTCCTCTCCCGGGTTTTTCCCCTACCTCTCCAGACCGAAAAGAATTTGAGAAAATCGGGTCTTGATGATAAATGTTGTTAACGCCCATACGGATAAACCGTTTGGGGCATCAGACGGGGCTTTAGAAGCTTACGGATAAACCATTTGGGGCATCAGACGGGGCTTTAGAAGCTTACGGATAAACCATTTGGGGCATCACGGACGGGGCTTTAGAAGCTTACGGATAAACCATTTGGGGCATCAGACGGGGCTTTAGAAGCTTACGGATAAACCGTTTGGGGCATCAGACGGGGCTTTAGAAGCTTACGGATAAACCATTTGGGGCATCAGACGGGGCTTTAGAAGCTTACGGATAAACCATTTGGGGCATCAGACGGGGCTTTAGAAGCTTACGGATAAACCATTTGGGGCATCAGACGGGGCTTTAGAAGCTTACGGATAAACCATTTGGGGCATCAGACGGGGCTTTGGAAGCTTACGGATAAACCATTTGGGGCATCAGACGGGGCTTTAGAAGCTTACGCATAAACCATTTGGGGCATCAGACGGGGCTTTATAAGCTTACGGATAAACCATTTGGGGCATCAGACGGGGCTTTAGAAGCTTACGGATAAACCATTTGGGGCATCAAACGGGGCTTTAGAAGCTTACGGATAAACCATTTGGGGCATCAGACGGGGCTTTAGAAGCTTACGGATAAACCATTTGGGGCATCAAACGGGGCTTTAGAAGCTTACGGATAAACCATTTGGGGCATCAGACGGGGCTTTAGAAGAGAGGGAGTCTAAGAATAGAGGCAAATTTGAGGAGAATGATAAACAGAAAATCTGAATAAAGAATACAGTGAAGCCTCTTTTGAGTCTGTTCAGTTTGCACTTGAAGTTATTTTTCGGCATAACAGTTTGAATAACTTGACAAATTAAACTTCCAAGCTGAAAGGCAATCGCCCGGATCGGGTCAAAGAATGATTGTGTGACAACCATTTCAATTAAATTGATTTCAAATGTAGTCGTGCCACGATGCTGCCTCCCTGACTTTTTTTTGCAAACGGGCTAAATGACGCCATCAAACACTTATACAGTGTACACAATTTAAAAGCCTGGGAGAAACAGGTTTCTGGGGATATTATCTGGGAGAACTTCAGTGAGAATAGCGCAAAGGTGTAGGCTACGTAATAGCGCAGCTTTTCTGGAAAAGAGGGTTTGCCACGGCTGAGATAGCTGAGACTACTGATGATGTGTCAGGCTCGGTTCATCACCAGTGTGTTATCTTCCGTGGCGGCTGCGTTCAGGTGAGATGCAAATTCAACACAGCTACAGTAACCCAATGCCAGAAACCCATCGGCAACGGTCGTACCAAAACTGCAGGCTCATAATTTACCAGGACCAACAGTATTTGAACAGGTTTCAAGTCAGTTTTCAGGTTTCTCCCAAGATATATTTTTGATGCGTGTTTATGTGGAATTCCGAACCGGCCAATCCGTCTGTGTCATGTTATCAATGCAAGCGGTCGGAGCAAAGCGGCACGCAGCGTCGATAGCCCTATAAGACCATGCAGCGCCTATTCGGACGGAGTAAACAACTTGATAACTATGAAGAGCAGAGCCAGTTAACTTGGGGTGGAGTCAAAAGAGGATGAAGAGAATGTCTGTGGTTGTTTTCGAAGAATCCAGGGGAGATTATTGTGAAAGGGTTCGTTGTAGGCCGGTGGGTGGCAATCACAGTGATATCTCTGTGGTGGCAAACTATGCGTAGGGCCAAGGGAGGCAACCTGAATGCAGAAGTAAATGGTTTTTTTTCTTAACACCCCCCCCCCCCCAACCCTCTCGCCGGGCGTATCTGATTTTTTAAAGCCTTTACTGTAATGCAATGGAAAATAAAATGGAGCCCCTTTTTTTTAAGACAATCCACCCCAGCCCTACCCAATTTTTACCTCCTACTATGAAGGCTGGCTCTCTTTTACAACCTGAATTTTTCAACAAAACTTCTTTTTTTTGGAAGGGGGGGGGGGGGGGGGGGGTCCTTCAATGTGTAGCTACATATAAACTTGAAAAATAAGATAGTTAAAACATACAATGTACTTGTAAAATAATGGTGCTAAAATGAGTGGATTTTTTCTCCATAGAGTAAATGCATTGTTCCTGAGTGATTTCAAGTCAGTGAAACCAAGTAGACTCTTTTATCATGAGAATCATGACATAGTGTAAAAGCTTAGTTTTGTGGAAATCAACTTACTTGGTTTGTTAGACAGTTTTCTGAAAATATTAATGAATATGAACATCATCAGTTCATTAATTTTCACCCAGTAATTAATCTTTTTTTTTTTTTTAAATCTTGATTTTGTGCTGTTTTGCATATACGGGATTTTGTACATTTCTGTGTGTAAATGTTGGTTTGCTATGCTTTATTGTTTGCTTTGTGATTTGTGTATGGGACTTGCACTCAAGAAAAGATATTTATTATTACTGTGATGACTTTAATCAGGTTTGAGTTGGAGTCTCATGCAGTTTGTTTGTTTGTTTGTTTGTTTGTTTGACGCCCAGTCCACCACGAAGGGTGATATCAGGGCGGTGCTGCTTTGACATTTAACGTGCGCCACACACAAGACAGGAGTCGCAGCACAGGCTTCATGTCTCACCCAGTCACATTATTCTGACACCGGACCAACCAGTCCTAGCACTAACCCCATAATGCCAGACGCCAGGCGGAGCAGCCACTAGATTGCCAATTTTAAAGTCTTAGGTATGACCCGGCCGGGGTTCAAACCCACGACCTCCCGCTCACTGGGCCACACAATGTCCAGAGAGCAGCAAGTCAACCTCATCAGGCTGCGTACTGGCCACAACAGGCTCAATGCTCACATGAACCGAAAGTTCAAGCTGGCGCCATCACCAACCTGTGCCTGCGGTCAAGAAGACCAAACAGGGGAACACATCTTACAGCGATGTCCCCTACTAGATGAGAAACGGAAAGAAGTGTGGCCGTCACCAACTCCCTTGCAGACCAAACTATATGGCAGTCCGACAGGAGTTGGAGAAAACGACAACATTTATCACCAGTGCTGGACTGATCGTGTAACCTCTG
>NC_090258.1:18613548-18616048 GCF_037325665.1 Littorina saxatilis
AGTGATTTTTGGCACAATCAAACTAGCGATAATGTAACGGATGGTGGTTATTTTAATACTTTCAAAGCACTGATGAAAAATAGGCTACAAGACCAATTTGTCCAAACCTGGCATTCAGAAATAAATAACAATGAGTTTTATTATAATTATAGAATGTATAAAGAGAATTTTGAGTTTGAAAAGTACTTGTCTATCCTGCCGGTTAATTTAGCAAACGCTGTTTTAAAATTTAGAACACTGAATCATAAATTGCCTATACAAAAAGGTAGGACTCTTGGTGTTCCCAGACAAGACAGAATCTGTCACAAATGTTCATCAGGTGACCTTGGGGACGAGTTCCATTATATTTTTGTATGTCCTTTTTTTACCAATTATAGAAAACAGTTGTTACGGTGCTATTATTATGCCCGCCCCAATTCAGTTAAATTCAAAGAGCTTTTTTCCACTACAAAAAAGAGTTTATTGCTAAAACTCGCAAAGTTCATGACACTTGTCATGGACTGTTTGAGAAGCGAGTAAAATTTAATTCTCTTTTAGCTTTATACTCCGATATCTGTTTTGTGTTGTTTGTAATAGTATTTTTGTCCTGATGTTAACTCACCATCCACCCCCCCTCCCCCCTCCCCCCATTTCCCATAGTAAAGAAATGTATGTAATCACTTTGCACTTGTAGTGTTTTATTATTATTATTATTATTATTATTATTATTATTATTATTATTATTATTATTTAAGTTATTGAGACATCCCAGTGCACTAAGGGATTTATAGAGCAAATCGAGAAAATTCATTATTGAACGAAGCGCATAGCGCTGAGTTCAATAATTATTTTCGAGATTTGCTCTATAAATCCCTTAGTGCACTGGGATTGTTTCAATAACGATATTGTCAGTACCGCCATAGAAAAAAGAAGATTCCTAACGCACATTTTGCAATGCGCATTTGAATAGGCATAACTGTGTGGTCAGGTCGTGCACAGTAAAGATCTACTTTTGTGTGGGGTGTCTCAAGTGTGTCGTGCTTTCGTCACACGCATTTTAATTTCTGTTGGTAAATTCCAGTGTAGCGTTAATCTGAACAGTGATGATCTTTCAGAGAGACCTCATTTGAACTCGGAGAAAGGCTCTTCATTATTTGCGATTCGAAACCTCCAGTCGAGCTTCGACGGATTGACTATGCGGAGTGACTCCCCTTGAATTGACTCAAAGCGGGACTCGACGGTTCGCACATTTTCAAAACAAATGTGGCATATTTCTCGTGTTCTATGATCTATCTTCACTCATCGGGGAGTCTGATACTAAATATGAACGGTAAGAATGCTCTGAACCCTACACGTATTATATCCCCATCGTTTTTTCGTTCACATTTGCCCAACATGTTAATTTGCTGAGCGGGGTTAATGTCGTCTGCTACTGCTAGGCTACCTGTCAACCTGGGCAATGGAACGACTGCAGTCTGCACTGAGTCTGTACGCATAAAGCAGGCTGCTAATAAATCTTATATATGGTAAGAACGTTCTGAACCTTACACGTTTTCGATTACGATTGTTCTTGCTTTGAAATAATAATTCTGAAACCATTCATTTACTGAACTGATGAAGTCGTATTTCTGTGTTGTCTGCTACAGAGTCGATCGAGTCAGTCTTCCAAACTGGTCTTGCTGGTACGTTATCGGAATAACACTTGTGTTTTCTGTTAGCCGCTGGGAATTGTATACTAACTCATCATTTGGTAATGTGGATGATAAGCTACATGCCACTAACACGGCATATGAGAAGAATCTATGCAAGTCGGCGAAAATTAGATGAAACACAGCGGCTTCCATTTTTTTAGATCACTGGCACTGGCACAGGCACATGCAATCTGTCAGAAAAAAAACCCACTTCTGCTTTAATTGAGAAGCAGGGAATTTATGGTCATTTGGTATTGTGGAGAATATAAGCTACATGTCATTAATTAATTCTGAGGATGAGAGCACAGTCTTGCTTAGGCAAAGGGCGCAAGAATACGCTCTGTGGAAAAGTTAGCGCACTCCAAGAGTGCGCTAACAGTTTTAGCGCATCGCCATTAGCCAATCAACTGGTTCACATCAGTCATGTGACACCAGTACTTACTGACAATTATTATTATTATTATTATTATTATTATTATTATTATTATTATTATTATTATTACTATTTATTATTATTATTGTTGAATTGTTTCTTGTATTGTTTTTGCTCTCCCTCACCCCTCAACTCCCTTTTCTGTACATAGTCTGATTTCTTTTTGTTTTAGTTCCTTTTATTTGGTGTTGAATGAAATGTGTTTTTACTGTGTTTTTTAATTGTCCATGTACCCTCACGGGGTTTTATTGGAATAATAAAACTTGACTTGACTTGACTTGAGAGAGAGAGGGAGAGAGAGAGAGAGAGAGAGAGAGACAGAGACACAGAGAGAGAGAGAGAAGACAGACAGACAAACAGCTAGATAGACATACAGACAGACATACATGTACAAACA
>NC_090258.1:18618548-18628548 GCF_037325665.1 Littorina saxatilis
GTACACCAACTCGCATCGGTAATCGTCTTGTCTATCTGTGTGCTTGGCAAATAGACGAAGCCCGGATATATTTCTGTCTCTGCATGGGTTGTGAAAGAGTGAATAGTCGCATGTCACCTTTGCATGATTTTCATATTTTTACATTTTCCTAAAGAGTGTTTCATGCTCTGTCCAGTGGTGAAAACTGTTTTTAGAAAAGAGCGAAAACTTTTCGAGTTATGATATAAGCCTGTGACTAAGGTGACCCTCACACTTTTACCACAGTCCCCCCGGACTTATATTAAGCCTAGCGCAGAACCGCGGCGCGAGGTGACATGCGACTCATTCCGTGGTGGAGGGTCACATATCACGTGGGAAAGTTTGCCTCCATAAAAGCAAGAGTATTCACTCTTCCACAACACGTACAAACCCAACCGTGAGAGTTATTTCCAAAAATCGTGAATTGGACTTTGTTTGGCACCAGTAGTCGGCGAAACGCCAAAGCTTACTTCAAATCAGCGCCGGAAATGTTGTCTTCATTTTTCGTCCACATAGACATCAAGTTGTTGTTTTGAGTCTTCCCACGGAAAACGGAAGTTAAGAGCAAGGAATACCTTAGTTTTCAAAAAATGGTCGACACTTGTATGGCTATTTAGTCTTGTTTGCCGCAGTAAAAAGAAAATACAACAATACAACAATACAAAAAACCAAAAAGCAAAAAACTAAAAACTTGACTAAATGTCAAAACAACAACATTCTAGCACTGATGCGGTGGGCAAGCGTGCACTGTTTCGTTTTCTTCTCGCATGTTTATGGAAGACAGGTAGGCCTACCACCAAACCCGAAACAGGCTGGCATCAGCGGCATTGCTGCCATGCAGCAGTGCCAAGCACTCGGTCACTCAGGCATAATGCTTACAGTACATTACTGTGCAGTCGGCAAGCGTCTAGCGGAAACAGGCAGAAGCCGCACGCTTATGACACTGCCAGGAATAAACAGAACACAAACAAGCAACGAACACACGCACGAGTATCAAGAAATCATTGCAGTCAGACAGACTGGCTTCTGGTCCACTGATCTGAAAATCAGTGTTCTGGTCTTAACCACAGGCCGGGTGGTAATACTATGGGAGTATGACTGCATGTCATTTGGCAGTACAAAAGATCAATCATTATTTGAATAATTAGTTTTCTGAATTTTCGAAATCATATAGAGCGATTTATTATTGTTATTATCATTTGTTAGCGAAAAGACGGGGTGGGGGGTTAAATTGTTACAGTAATTATCGCCCCGTTTCGACGGGGCCGTTCGTTATGTCGTTCAGCCTTTTAATTCTAGTCATTTTACCCCATGAAAGTAACCACCTGATCAAAGTCTCTGCATCTTGGCGGAATAATCGACTCGACCAACCTTGCAGCAGACAAACAAGCATCCAGCCAACCAACCAATTTCCCAGCCGAGGAAGACTAAGCAATTTTGACTTGACAGAATGGTTCTGACGGCCTAACAAAGCACAAACAATGACTACTCATATTTTCAGTCCGGATAGGTCCAATGCAACTGACTTTCTATTTTTCCCTATGAGGCTCGGAACAACACTGCTACTGATGGTGTTATAGGCAAGCTGCTACATATAGTTTACGGTCCCAACTAATTTACATAGTAAGGATTTGGGTGCCTGTGGTGCATGGCCAGAAGTTGGGCTGTTATCAGCCAACAGTTTTATTTCTGGCGCTCGTAACACCACATTAACCAGTATATTTTTCTCTCCCTCTCTCGCTCGTTCTCTCCCTCTTGCCTGCCAGTAGAGTATGGGGTAAAGGACAAAATCACTGCTTATAGACTTCTTTCAGCGTAGAATTTAGAAACCTGCTTGTGAAAACTCTGCCGAAAGTGATAGTTGGGGCTTATTTTTGTGGTTTCGTCAAGTGGAAAATGTTGGAAAATATATCTTCGTCAGCGTTCAACCCGGACAAGTGTGTGTATGGATTTCTGATTTTCGAGGGTAAGTTGACATTGTGAATACGGTATATTTTGTATAACACCGACAGTTCCTATGATCGCCGAAATGATCATGAAAATGACGATGACGACAACATCCTTATATACTTTAAAGGCATATGACTGTACTCGATGACTATACACGCTAATTGCTTTACCAACAGCTGGAGACATGCTAAATTAAGTTCCCTGCAAAATATTGTGGTCTAGGACCCCTTCAATGTTGAGATATGTTAATTTTCATTTTGATCTGGATCGTCCTATTTATAGATTTGGCAACACATGTAACGTTGATGCAAGGGAGCTAACACCGCGGCTTTGTTGACATCCTCACTTTTTCAGAGGCTAGAACAAGCTGTAATGCATGTATTATGGTCCGCGCATGGTGACATATCGTCATTATTATGGTCTTATGGTGCGTTTGACATCGATTATGGGCAAACTACACTTTGTAAACACGGGAGCGCGTACATATGCCTTTAATATCCACGTACTGAGGTAAGACTGCTCTGTTGGTGACAAAAAAAGCGTGTGATTATGTCATGGATGTTCAAGCCTCTTCTCACTTGACACTGCAGCTCAGTTCTTTACAGCAGTGAGGAGAAAAACAATAAATAAGAAAGAAAAGACAAGTCGCGTCAGGCGAAATTACTACATTTAGTCAAGCTGTGGAACTCACAGAATGAAACTGAACGTAGTCCGCCGCTAGTGCAAAAGGCAGTGAAAGTGACGAGCCTGTTTGGCGCGGCAGCGGTTGCGCTGTGCTTCATAGCACGCTTTACTGTACCTCTCTTCGTTTTAACTTTCTGAGCGTGTTTTTAATCCAAACATATCATATCTATATGTTTTTGGAATCAGGAACCGACAAGGAATAAGATGAAAGTGTTTTTAAATCGATTTCGGAAATTTGATTTTGATAATAATTTTTATATTTTTAATTTTCAGACCTTGTTTTTAATCCGAATATAACATATTTATATGTTTTTAGAATCAGAAAATGATGAAAAATAAGATGAACGTAAATTTGGATCGTTTTATAAAAAAATAATTTTAATTACAATTTTCAGATTTTTAATGACCAAAGTCATTAATTAATTTTTAAGCCACCAAGCTGAAATGCAATACCGAAGTCCGGCCTTCGTCGAAGATTGCTTGGCCAAAATTTCAATCAATTTGATTGAAAAATGAGGGTGTGACAGTGCCGCCTCAACTTTTACAAAAAGCCAGATATGACGTCATCAAAGACATTTATCGAAAAAATGAAAAAAAGTCCGAGGATGTCATACCCAGGAACTCTCATGTCAAATTTCATAAAGATCGGTCCAGTAGTTTACTCTCAATCGCTCTACACACACACACGCACACATACACCACGACCCTCGTCTCGATTCCCCCCTCTACGTTAAAACATTTAGTCAAAACTTGACTAAATGTAAAAAGAAAGAGAAAGAAAAAGAAAAACAAGAAAGAAAGAAAGAAAGAAAGAAAGAAAGAAGGTCATTTTTAGAAAGTAAGCTTTCAAGCAAACATCTAAACGACAGACACAACTTTGGTATAAAACAATAAATCAAAAGTAAAAGAAGAAGATTTTTCTTTCATTTCTTGTCAAATATTTACTTTTTTTTTAAAAGATAAAAAAATGTGTACCCTGAATTACGTCTGAAGTCAGCATTCTCTTGCACTGTTATAACTGCGCTGTCGAAATCGCATGGGTCAAAGACAAATATGCTGGAAATGTTTTTCCAGATAAAGAAAACATCTTAGCGTGAGAATTTATGAGCCAGACTGATTATGCTGAATAACAATTTCGTTACGGACTTTTCAAGTGTTCGCTCCAGCGTCCGCATTTTTTGCCCGGCTTAAAAATGGTTATTATCGTTACTTCCAACCATGATTCTGTGTAGAGCATCAGCTTTATGGAATTCTTGCGCCCTGTGGAAGATAGATAAGCCTGGAGGGCTAGAAGGAACGTATGGATCGCAGACGTGGTGACTTGACTGACATATATTTAGCTTTTGCACACAGACAAAAGTAAAACACGTTGTGTTAGTTTTCGCAGATATATGAAGGTTGGATTGTAAACTTCCAACATTACAATACAGTTGATGAAACAAAAATCATCCAAAAAATCAACAACGACAAAAACGAACTAACGAATAAACAAGCAAACATAAAAACAAGCACGCAAACAAGCGAACAAACAGACACGCGCCAACAAGAAGACACTGTGACACACACAAAAACAAGCAAGCAAAAACTGTAAAATAGCAAACAAGATCAAGCAACAACGTTCTAAACAAACACGTAACATACACACAGACAGACACACACAGACACAGACTCACACGCACTTACGCAGCCCCCCCCCCACACGCACACATACACGCACTTTGGTACACACACACACACACACACACACAGACAGACAGACACACACACACACACACGCACTTAGGTACACTCACACACACACACACACACACACACACTGACACACAAACACACACACACACACTCACACACACACACACACACACACACACACACACACACACATTCACCATCAAAAGAAAAAGAAGAAGAAGAAGGAAGCCAGCACGATAGCTTGATGAAAGGGTAATTGGCGCCTCAGCAGGTAAAGAGATAAAGCCATGGCGGGGCAGGTCCCTGCCAGGAATACTTCACACGGGAAGAGGAACGAATGCAGGTGCATCTGACCCAGCTGAAGGTTTTTTCCCTTAAAGATACCTTCCTGGTTTGCCTAGTGAAATACCGTGTAAATCATCACAGATCCGACAGGTTTTACCTGAATTACAACCTTCCACTGTGACACACTTACACACAAAATGTACAACCTTGCTGTTACTGTAGGATAACGTCATCTTTCCACGTGGATACATATACAACAACTTAATTATATTGCTGTCTGTACGGAGTGGGATTCTTTGGGCAAATTAATTTTGTAACTAACACCAATGTTGATCCAGGGACGGCCAAATCTCAAGATGTTTACTTGTCAGCCGGGCGACTCGAGTAACTTCAAGAAAGTCACTAGCCCGGCAGAAATGTCGCTGGCCTGGTACATACCACAGTTGATCTGAGTGTTTATATGACTTTAAAACTCAATATTACAACCAAATAACGTGTTGCATTTGACCAGACTTTTCACTGACCAGTCGGGCGAGTTTCTCGGCGGTTTTTACTAGCCCGGCGGATGTTTTACTCGCCCCTGTTGATCTTTGCAAATATTTCAGCTAGATATTTTTAATCTACACAGAAAGCAGCCTAATGCTGCTGATTTTCGTCATGTGATCGAATCTATACTCTCATCCCTCGGTCCCGGATAGCCATAATAACAATAACCAACCAACCAACCAGCCAACCAACCAAACAAACAACCAACCAACCAACCAGCCAACCAACCAACCAACCAACCAACCAACCAACCAACCAACCAACCAACCAACTCTGATCCCATGGATGCTGTCTTTGCAGAGTGGGATTTTTTAATTCTTTTATTGAAGTTATTTTATTACTCACACCTTTATGAGACTTATTCGACTGCAAATGTCCACTTTACACAAGAAATAAAGCGACGCCGTAAATTTTCGGTAGGTGGCCGAGTCGAAGGATTGTTTCCTTCCATGGCTTCCGTCTGTGCAGAGTGGAATATTTTTGATAGTTCAATTGCGTTACTAAAACCAATGGGTAATCTGCTGAATTAATAATAATAATCAATAAATAAATATAGGTTACACACTCCGAGTTCTAAATATCGTGCTTATTTTCCCTGGGGTCGATTTTCAGGTATTACCGAACCTCTGGCGAGGTAATACCTGGAAATCTACCCGAGGGAAAATATGCACGATATTTAGGACGAGGTGTGTAAGCTTTTTATCCCATGACTCCGACGTTTTCATTAAAAAAAACCACCACTTTTTGACACAAACTCTGCGAGTGCCTGTTTTCTGCTGGCCAAACCTTCAGCGACCGCAAATCGTGTCATCAAGTTCATGGGCGAAACGAGAAGCGAACGTTAGCAGTTTTGTCTGTTTCAGATTTGTGTATTACATTAAAATTAGGGGTTTTTTTCTCGCAAAAAGGAGCACTAACCTACACTGACAATACAACTGTAAAGTGGCCCTGTTTGAGAAACTGCCAGAAACACTGCGTGTCACTCAAGCATGCCAAATGCTTGCTGCACTCTTCTGCCTAAAGAGTTTTTCACATGTTTACAGTAGACTGCACAGCACACAGTCTCTAACGGAACATTGTGGGGGCTGGTGCTATTTACTTTTCATGTGATAATCTTTTTGCTTGGATGAAAACAAATCTTGTCGATTTGAATTCTGCTTATTCATTTTTTTTTTAAATGTATCTCTTTCTTTGCTTTTGTTCTGTTTGTTTCATTTGTTTCTTTGCTTTTTACAAAATTTAGTGTACAACCTTATTTTTTCTCAATTTATTTTCAGCATGCATCATGAACTGACACAAAACTGCTGCAGTGGCTGCAGGAGCTGATGTTGTCAATATATATACACGAGTGACCGCTCTTTGGTCTGACGTCACGCCTGGAAAAGGCATGCCTTACCCCTGCTTGACAACATATCTCGGCAGTCTGAACAACAGAGCAGAACACACGAAAGAGATACACAAGTTCGGATCTCCAAAACGCCATTTCGAATTTGTGAGTACATGTATCTCTTTTCGCTAGTCATTCAAAAAAAACCAGAAGAGGAAAATGCATGCACAATTTAGAAACCGTTTTTCTTCTTCTTCTGCGTCCTATATTATGACCGTAAATCCTCAGATCGGTGGCTGCCATATAGTCCGCAGTCTTCTGTAGATCGGCAGCAGGTCCCCAGAGCTTGGTGGCCAGGCTGGTGTCTTCCGGCCAGTAGTGCTGGCGTTCTGTCTCCAGGTGTGGGCTTGTTTGTAGAACGTGCTCAGGGGTTTGTTCCTCTGAGCTGCACTCACATTTGGCTGTGTCCCAGTCTCTTCATGTGTTTTTTCAGTCCACAGTGACCAGTGCGCAGACGAAGAATGGTGGTCTGGCTTCTTCTGTCAAGTTTGTTGATTTGGTTTTCCTGTGGGTTGTGGTTGTTCTTTGTTCTTCAAAAATCGGTCTAATAATGTTTTTACATTTAGTCAAGTTTTGGTGGTGGTGGTGGTGGTGTGTGTGTGTGTGTGTGTGTGTGTGTGTGTGTGTGTGTGTGTGTGTGTGTGTGTGTGTGTGTGTGTGTGTGTGGCTGTGTGGCTGTGTGTGTGTGTGTGTGTGTGTGGATCGATTAAGAAAAAAACTACTGGACCGATCTTAATGAGACTTTACATATTAAATAGTTCCTGAGAATGATATCCCCATCCGTTTTTACATTTAGTCAAGTTTTAACATAGAGGGGGGAATCGAGACGAGGGTCGTGGTGGATGTGTGTGTGTGTGTGTGTGTGTGTGTGTGTGTGTGTGTGTGTGTGTGTGTGTGTGTGTGTCTGTGTGTGTGTGTGTGTGTGTGTAGAGCGATTCAGACTAAACTACTGGGCCGATCTTTATGAAATGTGACATGAGAGTTCCTGGGTATGATATCCCCGGACGTTTTTTTCATTTTTTCGATAAATACCTTTGATGACGTCATATCCGGCTTTTTGTAAAAGTTGAGGCGGCTCTGTCACACCCTCATTTTTCAATTAAATTGATTGACATTTTGGCAAAGCAATCTTCGACGAAGGCCGGGGTTTGGTTATTGCATTTCAGCTTGGTGGCTTAAAAACTAATGAGTGAGTTTGGTCATTAAAAATCGGAAACTTCTAATTAAAATTATTTTTTTTATTAAACGACCCAAAAACAATTTCATCTTATTCTTCGTCATTTTCTGATTCCAAAAACATATACATATGTTATATTTGGATTAAAAACAAGTTCTGAAAATTAAAAATATAAAAATTATGATCAAAATTAAATTTTCGAAATCGTTTTAAAAACTATTTCATCTTATTCCTTGTCGGTTCCTGATTCCAAAAACATATAGATATGATATGTTTGGATTAAAAACACGCTCAGAAAGTTAAAACGAAGAGAGGTACAGTAAAGCACAGCGCAATCGCTACCGCGCCAAACAGGCTCGTCACTTTCGCTGCCTTTTGCACTAGCGGCGGACTACGTTCAGTTTCATTCTGTGAGTTTCACAGCTTGACTAAATGTAGTAATTTCGCCTTACGCGACTTGTTTTTTTCTCTCCAGAGTTTGATTAGTCAACTTAGACCATATGATGGTGTGGGAACAAAGAAAAGAGAACGTGTTTAGACTTGGAACAGATAACATAACAAAAGTAACAACTGGACCTTTCAGTCACACCAACCAGACGGGCGCAGAGCCTTGGTGGTAAGACGTCGGCCTCCTAATCGGGAGGTCGTGAGTTCGAATCCCGGTCGCTGCCGCCTGGTGGGTTGAGAGTGGATATTTTTCCGATCTCCCAGGTCAACTTATGTGCAGACCTGCTAGTGACTTAACCCCCTTCGTGTGTACACGCAAGCACAAGACCAAGTGCGCACGGAAAAGATCCTGCAATCCATGCCAGAGTTCGGTGGGTTATAGAAACACGAAAATACCCAGGATGCCTCCCCTGAAATTGGCATATGCTGCCAGAATGGCGGGGTAAAAACGGTCATACACGTAAAATTCCACTCGTGCTAAAAACATGAGTGAACGTGACGAGGGAGTCTAACCCCATGAACGAAGAAGAAGAAGTCACGCCAAGCAAGATCAAAAATCTTGACTTGCATTTTTTGAAGGCAGGAAAAGGGAGATAACAATGACGCAGAAGAGCGCACTTGACACTTATTACCTCATACCACCGCAACATTCTGGAACATAGCCAAACAACATGCAACCCCTTGAGGGACAAACCAGAGACACAAGAACACAACATCGTTTGTGAATACTCGTACACGCATCCTTCTGGGCTAATCTGAACAGAACGTCTGAAATTAATCAGATAAATTTATCCATCAGAAGGAAAGCGCAGTTGGGTATACAATTCATATTCATCATCGCTTATTTAACAAGTCAGCCCTGTGGCTGGAAGGGATAAAGCAAGGGAGAGAAATAACACGAGGAGTAAAGGTGAGGGGTTGTCTACTCCTGTGCATGTTGTGGTGTGTTTCTGTGTGTAGATGTTATTTTGGATGCCGCTGCTAAGACTGCGCTTAGCTTTCAACTGGGATGCAGGACCAAAGTTTCGTTTTCGAAGTTAAAAAAAAAAAAAAATCCGAACTCTGTGTTTATGTTTGCTTGTTTGGTGGAATTCTCACAAGGTGAGTACATGTTTGCTTTTTTTTTTTTTTTTTTTTAAATGGGAGACAAATATGACGTGTCCACATCAACGTTTGTTTTGTGATCGTTACTTTTTATATTTAGTCAAGTTTTGACTAAATATTTTAACGTAGAGGGGGGAATCGAGACGAGGGTCGTGGTGTATGTGTGTGTGTCTGTCTGTCTGTCTGTCTGTCTGTCTGTCTGTCTGTCTGTCTGTGTGTGTGTGTGTGTGTAGAGCGATTCAGACCAAACTACTGGACCGATCTTTATGAAATTTTACATGAGAGTTCCTGGGATTGATATCCCCGAACGTTTTTTTTCATTTTTTTGATAAATTTCTTTGATGACGTCATATCCGGCTTTTCGTGAAAGTTGAGGCGGCACTGTCACGCTCTCATTTTTCAACCAAATTGGTGGAAATTTTGGTCAAGTAATCTTCGACGAAGCCCGGACTTCGGTATTGCATTTCAGCTTGGTGGCTTAAAAATTAATTAATGACTTTGGTCATTAAAAATCAAAAAATTGTAAAAAAAAATAAAAATTTATAAAACGATCCAAATTTACGTTCATCTTATTTTCCATCATTTTCTGATTCCAAAAACATATAAATATGTTGTATTTGGATTAAACACAAGCTCTGAAAATTAAATATATAAAATTTATTATCAAAATTAAATTGTCGAAATCAATTTAAAAACACTTTCATCTTATT
>NC_090258.1:18633548-18646399 GCF_037325665.1 Littorina saxatilis
AGTCTGTTTGACTGTCTGTCTGTCCGTCTGTCTGTCTGTCAGTCTGTCCGTCTGTCTGTCTGTCAGTCTGTTTGACTGTCTGTCTGTCCGTCTGTCTGTCTGTCAGTCTGTTTGTCTGTCTGGCTGTCTGTCTGTCTGTCTGGCTTTGAGTCCATCTTGTCTTCCTCCCAGCCATACCTTCCCTTGCTCTCAGTCCCTCCACATCCCCCTCCCCCTCTCCCACTTTGAACCCATTTGTCCTCCAGTCTTCCCAACACACAGCCTTTCCCCCCGAAACGGTGCCAAGAGAAAGATTTAATTTTAGCCTTCCTATCTTCCTCCCAAACTTTCAGCCGTGCGGGTGTGCTTGTTCGTTGGATGTTTTGCTGGCTTCTGTAGATTGTCAGTCTTTCTCTGTCCCTCTTCTCTCTCTCTCTCTCTCTCTCTCTCTCTCTCTCTCTCTCTCTCTCTCTCTCTCTCTCTCTCTCTCTCTCTCTCTCTCTCTCTCTCTCTCTCTCTCTCTCTCTTTTTCTCTCTTTTGTTTCTATATAATGCGCTCATGTACATAAACCTATACATTTTACTAGGCCAGATGCAAAAAAGTATTCCTATGCTTATTCTGTTACCCTCGTAAAATAAAGAATTGTCATTGTCATTGTCATTGTCTCTCTCTCTCTCTCTCTCTCTCTCTCTCTCTCTCTCTCTCTCTCTCTCTCTCTCAGTCTCTCTCGCTCTCTCTCTGTCTCTCTCCAGTCCCTCTCTTTCCCCCCTCTCTCCTCCCCCCCCCTCTCTCTCTCTCCGCTCCTCCATTCTTTCTGGACGAGTCTGTCGTTTCCAGACTTCTTTGACTCATTCATTTTGCTTAGAACTACACTCCTCTGTGCTCAGCGGCTAGACCTTCTAGTGTGTTCTCGTCCGCTCCTAGCTTATACCTTACCTGTGTTTTCCGATACCTATAGCTTGGCTGAAGTTCTCTCGTGTGTGTACAGCAGCAGCAGCAGCAGCAGCAGCAGCAGTAGTTTTTCACCTGCCTGCGTCTGTGTGAGAGAGCGTGCGCATCCGTGTGTGAGTGTGAGTTTGAGAGAGTGTGTAGTTTGAAAGCTCTGAAGTCGGACGGACGGACGGACGGAGGGAGGGGTGAGGCAGCAGGAAGAAAGATAGGACTGATTTTTACTGGGGCATCGCTTGCTTCTTCTTCTTCTTGGGCCCAGCCACCCTCTCTCTGTAGCGAGCCCCCATGACGCATCATTCACTTGTGCCATGAGAGACGGCACGCAGGGAGAGATCGGGGCCAAATTCTTGAACGAACCAAGAAACTAAGCTTCGGTAAGTTTTCAACTACTGTTTTCTTTTCTCCTTTGTTTGTTTGGGTTTTTTGTTTTGAGGCTGGACGGTTAAAAGTATGAGGGTGTTTTGTTCTGCGCGGAATGGTGATGATTTCAGAAGTGTTGTTGTTGTTGTTGTTGTTGTTGTTTATCTGTGCAATAACGCGGCTTGGTGGTTGAGTCTGGAACGAGCATCGCATACTCTCTGTCTCTCATAATTATCTGTGTGGCTCTATCTGGCTATCTGTCTCTCTTTCGAGTTTGTACCTGCCTGTGTATATATGTATGTCTGTATGTGTCCGTTTCTTTTCGTGACTTCTCAGTCAGTCTGTCTTTGGTTCTCTCAGGTTGCTTAGTACGACATTTATCTGCATTTCCGCTTTGGTTAGAAGTTGTGTCTTTACATGCTAGGACAAAATGCTGGGTTGTTAACCGATTACTTTGTGCGTGGGAAGTTTATATGTAATAAAGTCAAGTCAATCCGTTGTTTCTGTTTGTGTGTATGTTTGTCTGTCTGTCTTTCTGTCTCTCTCTCCTTGGAAAATCAAAGTTCCATCATCATCATCATCATCATCATCATCATCATCATCATCATCATCATCATCATCATCATCTCTCTCTCTCTCTCTCTCTCTCTTTCTCTCTCTTTCTCTCTCTCTCTATCAGTCTATGTATGCCTCTCTGTCTATCTAGTCTCTCTAGTCTCTCTGTACTTACAAACAGTTACCATTATTAGTTCTGTTTTCATAACACTGTACTGTCCCCCCCTGCCCCCCCCCCCCGCCCCCGCCCCCCGCTCCCCTGTTTTAAATGAGCCTCTTTAGAGTAGGGGCCCGTTCAGGGGTTGTAAAAAACAATCTGATGCTTATTAATGATCTCGTGAATAAATAATTATGATGTCTTGTCAGTCTTGTCTTGTATTGTCTTGTCTTTACTGGAACCTGTCAGCCTGCCAGTCAATTGTATGTCTGTATATTGTGTAGGTCTGATCTTACCTTTTACCCTTTTTTGTTTTCTTTTTGTTTGTTTGTTTGTCTGTCTGTCTTAGTGCCAGTTGTCTGGTAGGATGCTGGTGCGTCAGATTGTGCATTTGATTTAAAGAATGTCAAATCTGTTTTTCATAATATAATGCTGCAAACTTGCAATAATAGCGGCAATGGGACAAAACAAGCTAAACTTATATGTGTGTTCTTAACAACAACAACAAAAAAAAGCGACAGTGGTGCACTTGTATGTCCAACCGGCTTATTTCATTGTGTGTGTGTCTCATCTCAAACTTTTTCAGTACAGTGTCTGGGCCTATGCCACGTGACAGGTCTAAAGTTGTTGTCCGGTAAGGTGCGGACGTGTCAGATCAGAAGCTATCAGTGGAAGGTAGACTGAGTACACACGGACATAAGCTATCAGTGAATGTTGGTCTTCCAAACCGTGCATCTCAGTGTCTATATTTATCAAGTTCCCTTCACAGTCAGTCCTAGTCATTAGTGACTTCCAGAAAGTTGTTTTTCTTCTCAGAACGTGTACGTGTTCCGTCATGATCACATTTATCTTTTACGACAAACGTCTGCCAGGATCTTCGACGCGTTCTGGCTGGTACACATACACATGTATACGCATACACGGACACGTACACGTCAGTCTTGGCTATACACGTAGTGTTTCTGGACCTCAGTATTTTTGATACAGCACTTCTTAGTGTATCCGTGCCACTCAGTCGTATGTCACAGTCGCTAGCTGTCTCCATGATTTGGTGCTGCATGTCAGGAGGTCGGACTAGTTAGTTTGTACGTCTTCTTAGGACCAATTGGGCCAGGTAGAGTTAATATGCTATGTGGACAGAGTTAATATGCTATGTGGACAGAGTTAATATGCTATGTGGACAGAGTTAATATGCTATGTGGACAGAGTTAATATGCTATGTGGACAGAGTTAATATGCTATGTGGGCAGAGTTAATATGCTATGTGGACAGAGTTAATATGCTATGTGGACAGAGTTAATATGCTATGTCGACAGAGTTAATATGCTATGTCGACAGAGTTAATATGCTATGTGGACAGAGTTAATATGCTATGTGGACAGAGTTAATATGCTATGTGGACAGAGTTAATATGCTATATGTGCAGAGTTAATATGCTATGTGGACAGAGTTAATATGCTATGTGGACAGAGTTAATATGCTATGTGGGCAGAGGTAATATGCTATGTGGGCAGAGTTAATATGCTATGTGGACAGAGTTAATATGCTATGTGGACAGAGTTAATATGCTATGTGGACAGAGTTAATATGCTATGTGGACAGAGTTAATATGCTATGTGGGCAGAGTTAATATGCCATGTGGGCAGAGTTAATATGCTATGTGGACAGAGTTAATATGCTATGTGGACAGAGTTAATATGCTATGTGGACAGAGTTAATATGCTATGTGGACAGAGTTAATATGCTATGTGGACAGAGTTAATATGCTATGTGGACAGAGTTAATATGCTACAACACTGGACAGACATGCAAACAAACAACACATACGAACGTGTTATAGTTCTGGAAAACTGTTTTTGCGGTTTTTCAAAATAGGAACTAAAGTAAAGATTTTGTTGGAAGTTGTTGTCTTAGTTTACGAGGAATATGGTTAGTTTTAAATGAAGTTTTGGAGTGGAGCGCTTTTGTATGCGTATAAGCTTTTTATTTATATATCATAATGTGTGGCTTTTGTTAAAATGATGCCTAAATAACTAAATACATAACTGACTGAATAAACTGTCAGACGGTTGCAGGTGAAAGAACACGATCAGTGGCAGCGGCAAAACTGTTGACCTATGAGGTAACACCTCTCAGGCCTTTCTGATTGTGTATCTCAGTTTATTTTTTTCTTTGTTCTTTAATTTGTTCATTCATGTGTCTGTCTGTGTTCATATCGAGCCACTAAGCTTGTTTCACCTTTACAAGGTTGTCGTCTGATTTGGCACCAGACTGACACGTCAGACTAATCATGGAGAGCTGGAGGTTTCGAGAACACTGTGGCAAAAAAAGATGTTAGCCCTTCAGATTGTGCTTCCAAGTGTCTCAATGCACATCTGTGAGGAGGGCGATGCTTTACCACGTGCACCGGGAATGGGCTTTTTGTAACGGGAAATTCTCGTAGCGTGCACCGTGCACAGAGGTCCGGCGTGCACCGTGCATGGAGCTTTTTTCGTAACGTGCACCGTGGATCACCGTGCATGGCACTTTTGGCCTCAACGTGCACGGCGTGCACAGACCCCCCCATGGTGACCCTCATCTGACGGTCTGATCCCAGTCTCGGTTTTGATTGTAAGCTTCTGAGTATGTGGTTCTGTATCAGTCAAAGGGACACGGCAAACATGTGACTCACGGCGTGGGTTTTTTTTTTATTTTTTTTTATTTTTTTACCTCGCTGGCAACAGGCAAAACATGATTGTCTGTTGCCACTTGCTAGGTTGTCAGTTCTGCATGACTCATATGATATCTCCACATGTCAGATTTCTTTCTTTCTTTATTTGGTGTTTAACGTCGTTTTCAACCATTCAAGGTTATATCGCGACGGGGAAAGGGGGAAAATGGGATAGGGGAAAGGGGGGAGATGGGATAGAGCCACTTGTCAATTGTTTCTTGTTCACAAAAGCACTAATCAAAAAATTTCTCCAGGGGCTTGCAACGTAGTACAATGTATTACCTTACTGGGAGAATGCAAGTTTCCAGTACAAAGGACTTCACATTTCTTACATACTGCTTGACCACATGTCAGATGTCAGTAGAAAGTACACACTCATACACAGAAGCGGCCTTTGCGATTGTGCAGTCTCAGTGGCAGTGTTTCTAATGATCTGTTTCATTCCAGTCACGTTGCTTGAGGGTGTGTTCCCCTTGTAATGTTGTTGTCTGCGTTGGTCAGTCCGAAATGTCAATAGTTTGTTTGTTTGCTTAACGCCCAGCCGACCACGAAGGGCCATATCAGGGCGGTGCTGCTTTGACATATAACGTGCGCCACACACAAGACAGAAGTCGCAGCACAGGCTTCATGTCTCACCCAGTCACATTATTCTGACACCGGACCACAGGTGGAAGGTATCGTCCACTGGACGACTACTATCACAGAAAGACTACAAGGTACGTCACTCACCTTCGAGTCTTCTGTGTTCTTGGAGTCGCTTCCTTGGGAAAAATATTGTTCAAGACGGTTTGCCTCTTCCTACAGTCTGTGTAAGGTCAAATAAATACAGTTGAATGATTGTTTGAACTATATGCACCTTTAGTTTTCAGCTTCCGTTCGCTGCAGGTTGTTTTTAACCATCATTTGGACGAATCTTCGTTTGCGAGCCGCTAATATCCACCTTGCGTCAAATCATGCATCCGGCACCGAATATGCATACCACCGCTCATTGGTCTAAAACATATGTAAATATTGTGCAGCAAAGGGAAGCGTTTTAGACCAATGCTTAATCTACGAATATCAGATGATGAGCCGTTGCGGAGAATATTCACACAATTTAATGAGTTATATCTTGTATTTAGAAACTTAGCCCTGGCGTTTGCATACAATGGACAATCAAATACAAAGTGCTTTTCGTCTTCCACAACATCGCAAAGCTTGCATAGAATATTCCTGTCCCTTCCAAATGTTCTTCTAAAACACGAAGCTCCAATAGGCAACACACCCAGACGCAATTTGATCAAACAATCGCGGAAACATTTTTGACTCACATGCGAAGCAAAAGTGAGTCTATGTACTCACCCGAGTCGTCCGTCCGTCCGTCCGTCCGTCCGTCCGTCCGTCCGGACGTCCGTCCGTCCGTCCGGAAAACTTTAACGTTGGATATTTCTTGGACACTATTCAGTCTATCAGTACCAAATTTGGCAAGATGGTGTATGATGACAAGGCCCCCAAAAAACATACATAGCATCTTGACCTTGCTTCAAGGTCAAGGTCGCAGGGGCCATAAATGTTGTCTAAAAAACAGCTATTTTTCACATTTTTCCCATTTTCTCTGAAGTTTTTGAGATTGAATACCTCACCTATATATGATATATAGGGCAAAGTAAGCCCCATCTTTTGATACCAGTTTGGTTTACCTTGCTTCAAGGTCAAGGTCACAGGAGCTCTTCAAAGTTGGATTGTATACATATTTTGAAGTGACCTTGACCCTGAACTATGGAAGATAACTGTTTCAAACTTAAAAATTATGTGGGGCACATGTTATGCTTTCATCATGAGACACATTTGGTCACATATGATCAAGGTCAAGGTCACTTTGACCCTTATGAAATGTGACCAAAATAAGGTAGTGAACCACTAAAAGTGACCATATCTCATGGTAGAAAGAGCCAATAAGCACCATTGTACTTCCTATGTCTTGAATTAACAGCTTTGTGTTGCATGACCTTGGATGACCTTGACCTATTTTGGTAGGAAAAATGTGTAAAGCAGTTCTTAGTGTATGATGTCATTGCTAGGTTTAGGTCATGTCAAGGTCAAGCATGTGAGTCGTATGGGCTTTGCCCTTCTTGTTTGTCAATGAAATCAAAATACTTCTCGCTTTCAAAAACTGTTTTGAATAATCGGTAGTTTTGATAAATGTCATTACTTATAATGGAACCATTCCATTCCTGCAAATACATATCAGCCATTCTCTGTTTAAACAAAGAAATAAATGTTTTTTTCACACCCCACCCCTTGTTGCAACCAAACATATCCAAACCCCGTGCTAAACAATGTATTCTTTACATGTGTTGCCCAGCATGTTTTACCTCGCTCGTCCAAGTTTTTTAACATTAAGTATGCCTGTCTGGGAATTCTGGATATATCTAGTGTCAACAGCTTCAACCAATATTTTATGCACCTTACTGCACTGTTGATGTACAAAGGGTAGCGTCCCAGTTCTCCATACACAAACTTGTTGGATACTTTAAGAGGAACACTTAAGAACCTTTTGCATGCAAGTGTGTGAACCTTTTCTATATTGTCTAATCTTTGGAGATCCCACATTTCGGAAGAGTACATTAATATGGATTGCACCTGGGAATCGAAAATTTTGAAAAAACAACTTTTGGAGATATCATTCAGTTTTCTAACGTGTCTAATACAGTCAATGCATGCTCGCCTCCCTTTCACCGCTAAAACATCAACTCCCCTTTTCAAACTCATTTTTGTAGTAAACACAAAACCTAAATAATTATATTCATTAACAACCTCAAGCAATTTTCCATTCAAATACCATTTTTCATTCTTACCCAAAAACCCCCCTTTTCTAAATACCATACATTTAGTTTTATCAAGGTTAATGTTTAGGTACAGTCTTTTACATGCATCGCTTAAGACATTAATCTGCCTTTGTAATCCCAGTGCTGTGTCAGAGAGGAGAGCTAGGTCGTCCGCAAAAAGTAAAATAAATAATACGACCTCCCGATTAGGAGGCCGACGTCTTACCACAACGCCACTGCGCCCGTCACACGTAGATAATGAGATGAGAGAGAGAGAGAGAGAGAGAGAGAGAGAGAGAGAGAGAGAGAGAGAGAGAGAGAGAGAGAGAGAGAGAGAGAGAGAGAGAGAGAGAGTGTGTGTGTGTGTGTGTTTTGTGAGTGTGTGAGCGTGTGTTTTGTGAGTGTGTGTGTGTGTGTGTCAGTGTGTGTGTGTGAGTGTGTCGGTGTGTGTATGTGTGAGTGTGTGTGTGAGTGTGTGTGTGAGTGTGAGTGTGAGTGTGTGAGTGTGTGTGTGTGTGTGTGTGTGTGTGTGTGTGTGTGTGAGTGTGTGTGTGAGTGTGTGTGTGTGTGAGTGTGTGTGTGTGTGTGTGTGTGTGTGTGTGTGAGTGTGTGTGTGTGTGTGTGTGTGTGTGTGTGTGTGTGAGTGTGTGTGTGTGTGTGTGTGTGTGTGTGTGTGTGTGTGAGTGTGTGTGTGTGTGTGTGTGTGAGTGTGTGTGTGAGTGTGTGTGTGTCTGATGCCTGCACTGACCTACCACTGAGGTTACACTTTTCCCCCCTCCCCCTCGTCACAATTTCTGTATGTGCTAATCTCTGTATATTATGCTGACTATAACTGAGCTACTATGTTCTTGCCCCTGGGAAGGCCAGTTTGGCCTGGTTTGATTCAGACACGCTAAAAAGCATCATTTGTAGGGAGGCCTTTAGTGAAAATCCAACATGGCGGCCACAGCCGGGAAAACTGATAACGTACATTTTTTTATTGACATTTCAAAGGTCACCAAGTTGTGCCTATTGTGAATGTTCGTTTAAAAAAAAATTCGGTTCGTTACGGTTTAGTCAGGTCGATTTTGGGGGTACCCTTTTTTGAGAGGCGGTCAGGCGTGACCCATGTAATATAAATCAAACTTGACGGTGTGCCAGATAGCCAATTGAGTGCCGTAGATGACATATCAAGTTTAAATGAAATGGCACGAGAATGAATGCTTAAGTTGCGTTAGTACGAAAGTTGCTGCACTATTTTTGTGTGTGCACAGTTTAACGTACTGGTGTCACACTGTGTTTAACTTACTGACTCAGTCAGTGGTTACAGAAAAGGTGAACACTTTAATTTAGATTGTATTCAGAAGTTCTAGCCTATGATCGCAGAAGAAGAAGGACAAGCTACTATCAGCACCGACATCGTGCCAGAAGGTACCAGGCAGACAGAAGGTACACACTTTCAGCAAGGTATACACCCACGCATTACGAATTCCAGACCAGCAGTACATACACACCCAATCCGCTAAAAGAGGCCAGTGTAGAAACAGGCCAGCACAGACACTGTTTGCCTTTTAGACAGCGCATCCCAATCTCTCTACTTATCCGTGTCAGTCTCATCACAATATCTGTCCGTGTTTGCTACCAGTGAATTTCCGATTCCATGCCACTTGTAATTTCAGTTCTTGTCAGCACGATTTGATAACAACATGGAATATCAGCGGAAGGTCAGTATACACACTGACCGCGGCAAAAATGGTCCTTGAGGTTGTGAACATTGATATGTCTGTATATTGCTATTTCATATGTTACGTGGATTTCCATTGGTCAATTGGGCAAAACTGAGCTCAGTGCAAAAGTGATATCGACGACATTTCCGTCGATATCAGTTTTGATATCGACGACCTCTTTATTGCTTCCCCACTTCAAAAACAAAAACACCTACATTTAAAAACAAACAAATATATATGAAAATGTAATGATCCCAGAATTTAGTTGAGCAAGTGACTAAAGACCTTTTGAAAGAAAAGACATTTTGAAACACTGAAAAGTACAAGAAAAGCGTGAACAAAAAGAAATAATAATCAGAGGGAGGGATATGGAACAGCCAAAACTGGGACAAATACTTTTGTAATTTCTTTACAGTAAATACAAAATGTCCAGAGAATTAGCAGTATATCTAACATTGACTGACTGTGTTATGATATCTTCTGCTATTGGTCTGTTTCGACAGTGATATCAAAATCTCGACCTCCGGTCTCGATTTTGATATCACTGTCTCAACAGACCATAGCAGAAGATATCATCACACAGTCCGTCAATATTGGGTACTATACCTCAGTGTCTCATCCCAGCATATGTTGAGTAGTCCCTCTCCGGGCGAGGGCTGGTTGAAAAAAAGCTCGTTTGTATTGCTATTCCACAACCCTCGTAAACTAAATTTGATTTGATTTGACTATGATATGTTTTGGCAACGAGTTCATAGTAATTATTACTGAACACATGCCAATTATGAAGTTGCCGTCT
Organism: Littorina saxatilis; assembly: GCF_037325665.1. Lineage (NCBI taxonomy): Eukaryota > Metazoa > Mollusca > Gastropoda > Littorinimorpha > Littorinidae > Littorina > Littorina saxatilis. The sequence continues at coordinate 18,643,571 of NC_090258.1, forward strand.
GCACGTTTGATTTGGTGACTGCAGCCGGGCTGCCGATATCAGAGGAAGGTACACACTGACAAGAAGAAAATAATGTTAGCCTTTTAGATCATTGTGCATCTGAATGTCTTTCCTACTCACTCTCTTTCTGTTGTTGCTACGAGGTGTTTTTTTTATCGAGTGCGTGGGCTTGACAAATTGTTGTTTGCACGATTTGATAGCTACATGTTATTATGAGTTATTTCTAATATGCTGACTGTTAGCAAATGATAACAAGACATGTCGAGAAAAAAAGATATCAAGCATGAGCCTTTTAGGCGAATGCTGATATCGTTTGTGAGACATGTCTGTTATCATTTGCTAACAGTCAGCATATTAGAAATAACGGTTTTATTACCGTTTAATTCGACCAAAAAAAATTTCGAAGCAACCCCGCGAACTAGACAGAACAGCCGCAATGGGAACTTGAGCGCTTCTACCTGATTATGCCTGTCAGTCAAAGAATTCTCGTGACCTGAGTCAGCCAATCAGAGTAACACACCTGACGTGATGAATATTCACAGGTCAAATGCCTTTGACACACAACAATCTCACAAGATAAACCATGTTGAACATGCGTTTCGGTTGCTTCGCTTTTTCTCGTTGAACAGAGAGCGACAGATTTAGAACCGACCCCAGACGGATGGGAAATGACGTAAAGATACATTTGATGTAAAGCGAGTGGCGCAATTTCACTTGATTTTTCCGAACTTTGATCATTTAGATTTCAAGTGAGCGGTCGGCATTGCACACTCAGACGATGGGCGGTGCCTTGCTGTTCCGTTACGCACCCACCGACAAAACTCGCTTTTCGGTATTTTTTTTTTTAGATAAAGAGAGTATTACCTGACAGCATTTGAAGTGTCATTCTTTAGAATAAATCACGCTGATATTGTTGAATTACATTTTTACTTTGTCTTGTTAATTTTTAGCGTGATAAACATAAAGGGTCCCTGCCTGAACGTTATAACATTTAGAGGGTCACCTAGAATCCGTCCTGATTGGTCAAAAAGCCATATGAGGCACTGAATTGGTAAAGGTATTCAATTCCGCTTAAAAATCACAAACTACAATATCAGAAATACGCCGTTAAGATGTAAAAGATTCACAAACACCAGGACCGTCATTCAATTCGTCATTAACCTACAACTACAGGGTCATTTCCCACTCATATCATCCAAACCTTAAACAGCAGCATCAGAATTAAAAAAAACCACATCAGTGTTTGTTTTAGGAGTGTAATGGAAAATGGAATACAAGCGTGTTTGATTATCATTTCAAGAACGTGTCCATAAGCAATCTGCTTGTTAACGTTCTAAATGTTGTTATTGTTTGAAACGTGTGTATGAGAAATTGAATAAAACACGCTTAAACCAACTCTTACAAGCCCTGACAGTCATATTTTTCTTATTATCATTATTTTTGTATTTTTGGGCACATGGAAAAATGAGACACACATTTTTCAAAATTTAACAAAAGATAATACGAAAGGGGTGCTTGATATTGTTTGTGTGTGTGTGTGTGTGTAGTTCAAGTCAATATGTCAGAACATCATAGGCAGGTATGACTGATTTCAAGCCACTTGCAAGGTGTTTGTTTGCACAGTCGACACATCACTACACGTCATAAGGTATCAAACAGTAGGTACACACTAACAGCGGCAAAGATGCTGGCCCTTTAGATTGGCTTTGCACGTACTGCTTTTCTGAACTATGTAACGCGTAGGAGTATTACATTGCTGACAGTAGCAGGACGGAATCCGTTCTGACATTGGGAAGATGTGTTTTGCTGCCAGAACTTTGTTTACTGGGCAAGGTGGTTGTTCGAATTTTTGGACGGTGTTTTGGTTGGGTAGAGAAAGGGGGTGGGGAGATTGATTTAGATCGTTCAGCCATAGAGGCCGTTGCCCCTTATGACTGTATTGAGGTCTTCGTCGTTATCGTCGTCGTCGTTGTTGTTGTTGTTGTTGTTGTTGTTGTTGTTGTTGTTGTTGTCTTTGTTGTTATTGCTGTGGGGGTGGTGGTTGTGTCTTGTTGTTGTCATCGTTGTTGTCGTTGTTGTTGCCGTCGTCGTTGTTTTCGCTGTTGTTGTTGTTGTCGTCTTTGTCGTCATTTAAATTGTTGTCATTGTTGTTGTTGTTGTTGTTGTTGTTGTTGTTCTCGTCGTTTAAATTGTTGTCATTGTTGTTGTTGTTGTTGTGGTTGCTAATTACGAAATACTCCCCCCCCCCCCCCCCACAACAGAAAACACCCACAATACCTACTCACATAGGACACATCTGACTGGCAAGAGAGAGTCGCGTTTGGATAGGTGGGGGGGGGGGGGGGGTTGGGGGGGGGGTTGGGGGGGGGGGGGTATTTTTGGGATTGAGCGAAGGTAAACACTTACCAACATACAAGATCTACAACGCGTACAGACACCGTGAAAAAGCCATTCTACAAACATTTCATAGACAATAAATTGTGGCAGGGGGGGGGGGGGGGGGGGGGGGGGGGGGAGGGTGAGTGAAGGAGGAGGGGGTAAATCAGTTTTGACATATAACGAGGATGGCCGCACATGGCCATGTCAGCAGGTAATAAGCCGGTGCAAGGCTCCAGGTCTACACATGGCAGAGCTAATGAAATTTTAGCACCCAACTGGCTGGCGAAGCAGGTTATAGGCAAGGTGGGATACATAGAGAAGAAGGGGGTTCGGGGGAGGAGAGAGAGAGAGAGAGAGAGAGAGAGAGAGAGAGAGAGAGAGAGAGAGAGAGAGAGAGAGAGAGAGAGAGAGAGAACGAACGAACGAACTTTATTACTCAAGTGTAGCAAA
>NC_090258.1:18646599-18651599 GCF_037325665.1 Littorina saxatilis
GACCCCGAAGCAGGAAGTGTTTCCTCTCTCAGATATGACAGGAACCACCTCTCATGGCAAAAACTGGGTCATTGACCCCTGGGAAGAAGGTCGTGTCTATAAACAATGGACCTGACTTTGATCTCGCCGGCTTATTTTCATTACGGTATACTTTTCAATTTTGGTGCGCCCTATCGGCCCCCTGCGTCCAAGGGTGACGGATTACAATTTTTTTTAAATGTAGCAAAGTGCACTTCGCTACCCTAAACACTCTAATCATCGCATAGCGAAACAGCCTTGTGTACAGTACATAGCAGACGATACGATGCTGCGCGCGCACCATTGCCGGCGCAAATTCTAATAAAATACCTTTCTTTATATATCTACCTAACTTCTATCTTTCAAAGTCCCTTTTATCTTTGATACGATCCTAATTATATTTAGGTTTGCACAGAAGTCACTGATTAGGCTGGATGGCTGCATATTATTGTGTTATTTACGATAATGCTTCGAACTGACCAAAGCGTCACTCTGACCTTGACCGGTTTTCATGTATCGTCGAGAGAAATTGATTCTCACAAACTCATCTTTGTCTTTTCAATCATTGTTTTGTCATTTTTGTATCACTATTACATATCCCGTACCTATGTTGCATATGATTTTAGTTTGTTTATAAGGATTTGGTTGTAATGAGTGATGCTTGGTTCCTCTGCAAAGATTGCTAATTTATGCAGACAGGTACTCGCGCAGGAATTTAGCCGATTCCATTTACTTTCGGACTTTACCGCTTCGTACTAAGTCAATGTATAATTTTCCCCCAAGTAACGCATATCATGATGTTTGTCTAGGGTTCTTCTTTTTATCTGTATGATTTATGAGTTTGTCCATTATTCCAGTTTAGAGAGTTTTGTAATTTTCCGCACTGAAGTTGGTTCAGTGCCTTCACTAGGACCATTGTTTTTGCATCCTACTAAATAAATATAAGTTTTTACGAAATGTGATCTATTGCAATAGAAAGCTAAAGGTCGTAGCTTTAATTTGATGTATTGTTTGTTATGATTGGTTATGTATTTGTTTAAATAACGTAGGGTAAAGCAAGTGTAAGAAACACAGATTCCGTGTTTCTGGCCGTATTCAGGCGATTTTTATTCTCGGCGGACGGTGCTTTCTGTGCAGTCCGCGCCGGGGCTATAAGTATAGGCCGGACACCGGCATGAGTATGCATTCGCTCCTAGCAGCTGAACACGACACTACACTTGCTTTGCTGTCTACGGGTTTCGCCTTCGGCCTCTACGTTTCCTTGCATTGTTTTCTTGAATAAAAAGTTGAAACAAGACGCTTGGACTTGGGCTTCGTGTGTCTACTACTACTACCCTTCCACTCCTCCACTACATTTGGCGCTGCGAGCAGGATACAGAAGCATCAACTGAAAGAAGACAGTACAGGCAAACATGGCGGACGAGGCAAACACCCCCAACCTGCGGCTCTGCAAGCTGAGGCGTTTCACCGGCGAGGGCGACTGCGCCGAGACTTTTATCCAGGAGGCCAAGCTGATCCTGCAGCTACAGACGGTCCCTGCACTTGCTGCAGCGGCATGGATCCTTGGAGCGCTGGACGGAAGGGCTCGACAGGAGGTCATCAGGCGACCAGCAGCTGAGGTCAACACGCCGGCCAAAATTTACGCCATCTTGGAGCAGACGTGGGGCGACCAGCGAGATAGTGTCGCGCTGGCTGCCGCCTTCCACAGACGACAACAGGGTCTCGGCGAGTCCGTTAGCGAGTACGCCAGCCACCTACGCGCTGCGTGGGCCAAGACCAATGCTGCCGAGGCCAACACACTGAACGACAATACGCTGCGCAAGACCTTCGCCACAGGACTCCACCCACAATCCCTGAAGCGTGACATGTGCCGCTTCCTGCGAGAAAAGCCGGCCGCCACCTTCGACGAGGTCACCAGCGAGGCCATGCGATGGATGCGGGAAGATAGCCCTGCTGAAGCAACAGCTGAACAAGTCTTCGCTGCACCGGACCCCTCCATCGCAAGGCTCGAAGCACGCATCGCTGCCCTCACCACGGAGACAGAGTCGCTCAAGCTACAACTGGCGTCACAACCACCACCAGCTGCACCTACGTACCACCATCACCAACAGCAGAACCATCAACCCCAATGCAACTGGTGTGGCAGAGTCGGCCACCGGGAATCCGACTGCTTCCAGAAACAGCGGTACCACAACAAACAGCGGCATCGGCCCCGACAACAGCAACAACAACAGCACCAGCAGCAGTCATACCAGCAGCAGGGAAACTTCTAACCCCCGCTGTCACAAAACATTCAGCGGGGGGTAGGAAGAAGAAGACATCACTCACCGGCCAGTGTCCAACTGCCGATATCTCAATCAACGGACGCCCGGCCGAAGCTCTACTCGACACAGGCAGTGAGGTGACGACCGTCACCGACACATGGGTGGCCCAGCATCTCGCCCACTGCGACATCAGTGCCTGCCACGTCACCCTTCGAGCTGTCAACGGCGCTGAAGTTCCCTACTCCGGGGTCATCGTCGTCGACATCTCCATCCTGGGCCACCTCTGCAAGGATGTTCCAGTCCTTGTCGTCAAGGAGCCTACCGAGCCGTTCATGCAGAACCGCAAGAAGCGACTGCCGGTCTTGGTGGGCATGAACGTCCTTTCAACTTGCCTGCCCCAGATGTCCAACCTCCCTCCTTCCCTGCAAGCTGCTGTCCGGGAAGTTCGACTAGATCGCAACTCAACACGTGGTCTAGCTCGGACTTCCACTCCCTGCTCAATCCCTGCCTACTCCATGGCCACAATCCGGGTTACCAGCAACCAGAGGTACACTCGGCAATTGCTGGCTTCTCCTCTTTCCCATCCCCTTCCTGGCGGTCTGCTGACTGTCCCCACCTTGGTCGCTGGGGACCCCTCCTGCCGGTTCATCAGGATTGCAAACCTCTCTCCTGAGGACAAGACGCTGCCTGCCAGAACGCCGATCGCCACACTGCACGCCACTGACACAGTCGAGAGCCAGTCCGACGTCACCTACAGCGCTACAGTCAACGAGCTAGTCATCTCCACGCAGCGCCTGTCTTCAGGAGACACGAAAACACCGGCACCAGCTCCATTCCATCTGCCAGACTTCGATGGAACCAGCAGCCAGAAGCAACGCCTCGAAGAGCTGCTGAGCAAACGAGCTGACGCGTTCCAGACCACTCCAGCAGACTTGGGCTACTGCAACGCCGTCCACCACAAATTGAGGACGACAGACTCCAAACCTGTCGCCCAGCCTTACCGCCGCATTCCCCCAAACAATCTCAAGGAGGTGCAAGAGCATCTGAAGGAGCTGCTCGACCGCAATATCATCACAGAGAGCCATAGCCCTTACGCTGCCCCAATTGTCATCGTCAGGAAGAAGGACGGCTCCATCCGCCTCTGCGTCGACTACCGCCGGCTCAATTCCAAGACAGTCGGCGACGCCTACCCGCTACCAAGAATCCAGGAGTCCTTCGACGCACTGGTGGGGTCTCAATACTTCTCGACCCTCGACCTGGCCAGCGGCTACCACCAGATTGCGATGGACCCGGCGGACCAGCACAAGACGGCGTTTGTCACCCCCATGGGCCTCTACGAATACACACGCATGCCCATGGGACTCATCTCTGCCCCAGCCACGTTCCAGCGTCTTATGCAGACCACCATGTCAGAGTTCTTGTTCCAGTTCTTGCTCGTCTACCTGGACGACCTCCTCGTCTACTCAAAGACCTTTGACGAGCACCTGGAACACCTCGACCGCCTGCTGGAACGTCTCATCAAGACCGGCCTCAAGATCCGACCAGACAAGTGTCAGTTCCTTCGCCGCCAGGTCACCTATTTGGGCCACACAATTTCGGCAGAGGGCATCAGCTGTGAAGCCGGCAAGGTCGACGCCGTGGTCAACTGGCCTACGCCCACGACCACAACTGAAGTCCGCAGCTTCCTCGGGTTCGCAAGCTATTACCGGCGCTTCATTGCCAAGTTTTCGAAGCTCGCGGGTCCTCTGCACGACCTGGTGGCAGAGGCCGAAAAAGGCACCAAGAAGAAGAAGAAAACAGACCTGAGGCACCTCTGGCAAGACACGCATCAAGTCACTTTCGACGCCATGAAGCGAGCCCTGACCTCGGCCCCAGTCCTTGCCTACGCTGACTTCAAGCAGCCTTTCATCCTGGAGACAGACGCCAGCCACGACGGACTTAGCGCCATCCTCTCCCAAGAACAGGAAGGACGACGCAGAGTCATCGCCTACGCGAGTCGACGATTGCGGCCGACGGAGAAAAACCAGGCTGCATACAGCAGCATGAAGCTGGAATTCCTGGCGATAAAATGGGCAATCTCCGAAAAATTCAGACACTACCTGCTGGGGGCCACATTTACCGTCCTCACGGACAACAACCCGTTGGTCCACTACAAAACGGCCCCCCTCGGAGCTCTGGAGCAGCGCTGGGCAGCCCAACTGGCTCAGTTCAACTTTACGATCAAATACCAGCCAGGGAAAACAAACCCCGCTGACGCCCTCTCCAGGATGCCCCCGTCATTTCCCTCTCCCACGACGTCCACCTCCCTCCCCCCTGAATTGGCAGCAGCGCAACAAATCTGCTGCGAGCGACAGGCTGCCGCCATCCCAGACGTCGCTCCCGCCTTCCATCATCCAGACACAAAAGCAGAGCCTGAGACAATCTTCCCTCGGCTGTCGTCCACAGAACTACAACGGCTTCAGAGGGAAGACACCACCATCGGGCCTGTTTTAACGACCTGGCCCACCAAACCTGCCACAGACCAAGACCGTCAGCTGCGCAGCCTTGTACAACAGCACAACCGTCTCTATCTGAGAGATGGCGTCCTCTATAGAAAGGTAACTGACTCCATCCACGGGCCCCAGTTCCAGCTCGTCCTGCCGTCAACGCTCCGTCCAGATGTCCTAGCCATGCTACACGACAACATGGGTCATCAGGGCTACGACAGAACCATGCAGC
>NC_090258.1:18656599-18674099 GCF_037325665.1 Littorina saxatilis
ATGTAGAAGCATTGTAGATCATAAGGTAGTGTTCAAAATTGGGTGTAAAGCAATGAAGATAAACGCAAAGTAAGCATACTTTGCAACAATACATTAGCTCAGCAAAACAATGTATTACAGAGCCAAATCTTCGTGATTTTGTCACAATAAACCATATATAATTCCGATAATGAACAAATATATACAAAGAGAATATACCAATCAAGTTTATTTGTTCATAGAGTTCATTAAATGGAAAGAATATTTGGTTCTAAAAGAATCCGTATTGGTGGATTGCCGCAGGGCGTCCGGAAGAGCGTTCCAGAGGCTGCTTCCTGAATAAACAAGACTTGATTTAAATAGGTCTATCCTAGGAAGAGGAGTGTTTAGTTTTATAAAGTGGTGCGAATTCTTCAAAGAGAACTTTGAACAAATGGTTTTGGGTGCATTTTCTGTCATAATTGTATGTATCATTATTCCTTTGTTATAATTGATTCTTGACTTTAGAGGTAGGACCCCTATGTTGATGTAGTCCGAGTCGGTGAGAGTAGTCTGTTTGAGTAATACTACTTTTAGCGCTCTTTTGTGTAATCTATTCGAGTAGCTTTAGGGAATTATCACTTGCTGAGTCCCATAGAGTGGATGCGTAATCAATAAGAGACTGAATATGAGCAGTGAAAAATAACTTCCTGGCTTGACAATTAAGGAAGTGTTTAATTCTAGATAAGAGGTGAGAGAGAGAGAGAGAGAGAGAGAGAGAGAGAGAGAGAGAGAGAGAGAGAGAGAGAGAGAGAGTGTGAGAAAGAGAGAGAGAGAGAGAGAGAGAGTGCGTGTGTGTATGTACGTGTGTGTGTGTGCGGGTGTGTATATGTGTGTTTGTGTGTGTGTGTGTGTGTGTGTGTGTGTGTGTGTGTGTGTGTGTGTGTGTGTGTGTGTGTGTGTGTGTGTGTGTGTGTGTGTTAAGTTTTGGAATACAAAAACATTTGGCCAGCTGAATACAAAAGTATGACGTTTTTGCACAGCACAAAACAAACAAATGAAAAAATCAAGTCTAGGACATAAAGTAATAATATTGTATACTGAAAACAGTTGAATTTGTTTCTCTCATTTGTATGTTAAGTGTGTAAAAGACAGCGGACGGGGTTGAGGGAGGGGTAATGGCACTTGTAACAATGGCGATACCAGCCCCAGCTAGAACAGACTGGATGATAGCGGAAAAGAGGTTATAACCGGAAGCCACTCTGGTTAGTCTGTGGGTGGTGTACGGCTTAGGGCTCAGGTAAAAACTCCTCATCTTTACCTGTGGCTAGCGGCACTGCACGAAACTTGCTGCGCAGCAGTAGCAGCAGCTGTGCGGCAGCAGCAGAAGATTTATGGCAGGCTGACATTGAGGCATAGGGTTTTGTGCCGGAAGTCTGGTTTGCCCCGTAAAAGTATAGAGTAGATGGTTGATGGTAAGGATGCCTACAGCAGGCTTTAGACTGGCTTTAGACTGGCTTTAGACTGGCTAGGGTCCGGTTGGCCGTATCTCGTTTGACCGTATGATCAGTGATGTTGCCGCCGCCCAGTTAACCGTGACAGCATATGTTTGTGATTTGTACTCACAATGTAAAGATCGCGGACAGTTTGCTGTGAGTCAATTCATTTTCAAACGAACAGTCATGGAGACGATCGAAACAAAACGAGGCGTGTGTGTGTGTGTGTGTGTGTGGTGTGTGTGTGTGTGTGTGTGCGGTGTGTGTGTGTGTGTGTGTGTGTGTGTGTGTGTGTGTGTGTGTGTGTGTCAAACGAGATACGGTCAAACGAGATACGGCCAACCGAGATACGGCCAACCGAGATACGGCCAACTGAGATACGGCCAACCGGCGGGAGTACACCTTTAGACTTTACACTGTACGCATTCCCTCAAGCTTTTATTGTCCACCTGTGTTTCCTTTTGTCCAGGGTTTTGTACGTTTACTTCCTGTATAGTTCAGGTGTTGGATGTTCGAAGCTTCTGTGCTCCTGTTTCCAGAGGTGTGCCATGTATGATGAAGGTCGTTTTAAAAGGTATATGACTGATCGCCGGACCGTGTTGAGGGAATTTCTGACGAATTTGAATCATTTGTAGAATATAGGCCAATCCATTCTACCGTAATATAGACGCGCATGGCACGATTTGATCGAAAAAGCACCACAAAATTAATGAGCGCCCCGGCAGGCCTACTCTCCTGTGCTGAAGTTTAAAAATAGTGATGAGCCGATTTACGCCAGGTGTGCCAAGGACCAACTGACACTATCGAGTCGAGTAGCGGTCAAGGGAAATGGCCGAATTCTCAGACAAGAGTGTACTTTCTATTGAACTTTTGATCTTGTAATACACAGTCCTGCTGCATAGTACCACTGTGTTGAGATGACCCTGAATCATCGCATCACTGACTTCAGTTTCAAACCGATTTGAGAGCGTTTTTACATTTAGTCAACTTACTTACTTAGGCCCTTTGCTCCCAGCGGAGCATAGGCCTTTGACGACATTTCTCCATCGCACCCTGTCAGTTCTGGGCTGTTCTCTCCGCTTCTGCCCAGCTGTTGCCTTGCCTCTTCAACTTAATTAATGAGAACTGGGCCTCAAGTGTCCGTTGTAAATTGTATGAGTACGGTTTTGGTTTTGTGTGGTTGAACCAGGGCGTTGTTAATGAAAAAGAGTGTTTGCGTGTTTTTAGGGAAAGGTTGGTCGATTGCAGATGGCAAGAGTGGGATTATCATATTCAAAATAGTGATAGATTTGCTGTTTATCGGACATTTTGTACTGTACATGACATTAAACCCTACCTTTTGTTGAATGTGGATAGACATCTAAAGTTTATTATGACTAGGTTTCGATTCGGTATTTCAGAAATAAATGTGCATGCTAACCGATATAAACAGCATGATGCCGATCAGTTAATGTGTCCCCTTTGTAAAGTAAAGCAAGATGATGAAGTCCATTTTGTTTTGTGTTGTCCATACTTAAACAGATTAAGAGAAAAATTTATCCCATTTAAATATTATAAAAACCCAAGCACTTTTAGACTCAGCTTGCTCCTGGCTTCCCCTCAAGAAACTGTTGTTAGAAATGTATCCTTGTATTTGTATAAAGCCTTTAAATTAAGAGATGTTTTAACCTCTTAGTTAAATAACGTGTAATGTATGTTTTAATTCGTAGTGTTGTGCGATTGTTATGTTGTACCTTTTTTGCACCTGATGAGTTAAATTATTTGCAACGTTAATCATTTGTTCACACTCCGATCCTTCATAAGGGGCTATGGCCTATTGAATAAATTATCTGCGTCTGCGTCTGCGTCTGCGTCTGCGTCTCTCTCACTCTCTCTTTCTCTTTCTCTCTCTCTCTCTCTCTCTCTCCCTCTCTCTCTCTCTCTCTCTCTCTCTCTCTCTCTCTCTCTCTCTCTCTCCTTTTCGCTCACTCTCCTGCCTACGCACACACGCGAAAGAGACACCAAAGCAAACCTGATGTGGGAATTGGTGTAACAGCGGGAGCTGCTAATTTTCCAAGTAGATTATATCTGATTACAAGTGATAATGAGGCTGGCAGCGCCGAACTTAAGTCGCACATTTATTCGAAGAAATACGTTACCTCTCCAAATGCATACGTATACCCTTTGCGTTTGAGGTAACTGATGTTCCACCCTGTTTCTAAATAGCGCAATGCTGGTAGCGAGTTTATTAAAATGCCGCCAGGAATGAGTTTTTAGGTGGTGAGAAAATCAAAGTAAAGTCTTTACTTTTCATGAAAAGGATCAGTGGACGCGTTGTGCTAAATTGGTACTCGCATTTCTTCAAACAGAACTTGAACTTCCAAAATGGGCTGGTATTCTGTGCTCTCACGATAATTAGTGAAATACCCGACTGCCCCAGAAACCCGTCACCCCTTGTCTGATGAGGCGTGCCTTGAAGTGGATGCGGTTGAAGAAATAAGCTTTGACTCCTTAGAGATGCCAGTGACTTCCGCCCAGGTTACGTTTTAAAGTGGGGTTTTTCCTGACTTTCACTAATCGGTCTGAGCTGGTAGATTGGTTGCCATGAACACGTAGGAGGTTGCTCGTAGCTTTGTAGTTTTGTTGACCCTATAGGGCGAGGGCTGGATTTACAAAAAACATATATTCTTGCTTATCTATTACCCTCGATGATAAAGATTTTGTCTTGTCTTGTCTTGACTTGGGGTCCTGATTTGGCCTATATGGTCCGCTGGACCGAAAAAGCAACAACAATCAAATCAAATCAAATTGTCTTGTCTTGTCTTGTCTTGTCTTGTCGTTGCTTTTTTGTGTTTAGGGCAAAGGTGGATGCACAATTATTATTATCATTATCAGTGCAGGGATTTCCTCTCCTCTGTTTCGTCTTCATCATAATTCTTTTTTCTTCTGACTATTTTTGTACCGGTAGATGTCGGCTCAAATCGTGATTGAGAGTCATATTATAAGTGCAGGCACCTTTTTTTTTATAGTCGGGTAAGGATCGATGTCTGTCTGTCGCTTTTTCTGTCTGTCTATCTTTGTCTCTCTCTCTGTGTGCTCTCTCTAACGGTCATTGTGCCCCGTTCGCCAATTTCTCGTTTTGTGGAACGATTCGCGTGTATACTTTTGTTTTGCTTTGTGCTTTGTCTGTATTCTCAGTCTTCATGTCTCCCTTTCCTCCCTCACTTTTACTCTTCTCTTCCATATCTTTTCTTCCTGGTCCTTTCTCCCTTTTTACATTTAGTCAAAACATAGAAGGGGGAATCGAGACGAGGGTCGTGGTGTATGTGTGTGTGTGTGTGTGTGTGTGTGTGTGTGTGTGTGTGTGTGTGTGTGTGTGTGTGTGTGTATGTGTAGAGCGATTCAGAGTAAACTACTGGACCGATCTTTATGAAATGTTACATGAGAGTTCCTGGGTATGATATCCCCAGACTTTTTTTTCTTCATTTTTTCGATAAATGTCTTTGATGACGTCATATCCGGCATTTTGTAAAAGTTGAGGCGGCACTGTCACACCCTCATTTTTCAATCAAATTGATTGAAATTTTGGAAAAGCAATCTTCGACAAAGCCCGGACTTTGGTATTGCATTTCAGCTTGGAGGCTTAAACATTAATTGATGACTTTGCTCATTAAAAATCTGAAAATTGTAATTAAAATTATTTTTGTATAAAACAATCCAAAATTACGTTTATCGTATTTTTCATCATTTGCTGATTCTAAAAACATATAATTATGTTATATTCGGATTAAAAACAAGCTCTGAAAATTAAAAATATAAAAATTATGATCAAAATTAAATTTCCGAAATCGATTTAAAAACAATTTCTTCTTATTTCTTGTCCGTTCCTGATTCCAAAAAACATATAGATATGATATGTTTGGATTAAAAACACGTTCAGAGAGTTAAAAAGAATAGAAATATAGAAAAGCGTGCTATCCTCCTCAGCACAACCGCTACCGCGCTTTTCTGTATTGTTAATTTCACTGCCTTTGCCACGAGCGGTGGACAGACGATGCTACGAGTGTACGGTCTTGCGAAAAAAATGCTTTGCGTTCTGTTTCATTCTGTGAGTTCGACTGAGCTTGACTAAAATGTTGTATTTTCGCCTTACGCGACTTGTTTCCGTTCCTTCCGTCCTTCCGCCTGATCAGATAGTACCGTAAACTACCTTGTATACGCCCAATATCGAGTAAACGCCCACCCCCTACTTCGGGGCGAAAGCTGTGCATAGGGCATACTACCTAGTAAACGCCCTGGACTAAGGATGTCACAACAATTATTTTTTTAAAATTTTTGACAGCCGTGTGTGCTTGTTTGTGATGTTTGTTCGGCGTTGACTAACGCCGGTTGTACAAAGTAGGACTTGAGGTATCTTTTTAAGTTTTCACTAAATTTATGTCACAGCATTTGTTACCAAACCATACAGCAATTGGATTTCTTTCATGATTTGCTTCTAGGTTTCGTTCTGGCGAGGCAATTGCACACACACGAAATCGTGTGTGTCAAACAGAAAGAGACATAGAGCGTGGATATTTGTTTCTACAGAAACAAGTCCCATTGCCAATTTTATACCAAGCAACCACACATTTCTATTTCTAACAAGAAACTGATCATGCACAGGGTAAACGCCAACCCCCAACTTTTGGGCAACATTGGTGCATAGGGGGGGTGGTGGGGGGGGGGGGGCGTATACAAGGTAGTTTACGGTACATCTTTTCCCTTCTTTCCAATCTACTTATATAGATGTGTGTTTTTGTAGCCAGAGCCGCTAAACCACGCACTCGATCAAGAGAACTGAGTTAAGGAAACACAGACGCGGTGAAAGACTCGTGAGACATTGACCTTATATTATGCGGAAGGAGAGGAATGACGTCACGAAGAAGTCAACTTCCTGCGCTGAAATGTCAATGAATATTACATGTTCGGCTACCGTTTGTCTATTTTCGTTTTTTTCCTGATCTTCTGGTTCTGCGTCTTGTCCGCGCACGCGTTAACAAAGCCCTGTAAGTCGGAGGCTTGCTCTTTTTGCCTCTCCTCCCTAAAACACTACAGAATTTCCAAAGTCGAGCCAACTTTTCTGTTTTACTCGAGGAGCGGAAATTACGTTTTAAATGGGGGAAAGGGGAGGCTTGATAAATTAGACTTTTTCTCCCAACAATCTTTTCTCTGCCCTCTGTGATTTTGACCACCATATCTCTTTCTGCCAATGTTTCTGTCTGTCTGTCTGTCTGTCTATCTATCTCCGTCTGTCTCTCTGTCTGCTTCTCTGTCTCTTGTCTGTCTGTCTGTCTGTCTGTCTGTCTGTCTCTCTCTTTTTGTTACACTCGCTCATTGTTAAGTTCCGTCCCTCGCCAGCCCACTTAGGGTCGTTAGCTTTGATGTTGGTGATAAGGCCAAAAAAAAATTGTCTGTTTCTGGTAACATGGCTAAAAAAAAATAGGGTCGGTAGGTCGGGATTTTTTTTATTTTTTTTTTATTTTTTTTAACCCCCAAATGTAGACCAATAAAACTAACTTTAAAAATCGCGCAAAGAGACTGGATTCACTATACATAGAGACAAGACACTCAACACATTTACAAATCGTCAGCGGACTTTCGTTTTCACACGTTTTTGTTGTTCATTTTCTCACCCTGTCCTTTACCACCAAAAAAAAAAAAAAAAAATTTTTTGAGTTTGGAAAAAAAAAGTTTAGGGTCGGCGCCGAAATTTAGGGTCGGTCGGGTGACCAGAAACAGACAATTTTTTTTTTGGCCTAAGCCAGGATAACTGTGTATGTAGAAGAGCTTGTGCAAAGATGTTCCTGTTCTCTTGTTAAACGTAACTTGGGTTGCCTTTTCTTGGTTGCCAAACCGAACATCGCGATTTTTGGAATATTAATGTTGTGGTCTTGTGGAAGGCAGAAACAGAACGGCTTGGAAAATCATTAGATGCCGTGCGCAAAGAGTATCATGAGATTTGTAGATAGATGAGATGCCGATTCACGTCAACATGCGTATCAGCACATGCACTCGGCGACACAGACAGGCAGACAGACATACAGACAAACAGACAGATATATTTGCATACATACACACGCACATATATACACAGACAGACAGACACACAGACAGGCAGAC
Source organism: Littorina saxatilis (assembly GCF_037325665.1). Taxonomy (NCBI): domain Eukaryota; kingdom Metazoa; phylum Mollusca; class Gastropoda; order Littorinimorpha; family Littorinidae; genus Littorina; species Littorina saxatilis. The sequence goes on from NC_090258.1 coordinate 18,664,192, forward strand.
AGACATACCGAAAAAACAGACATATATATTTGCATACATACACACGCACATACACAGACAGACAGACAAACAAACAGATATATGTGCATACCGCCATACACAATCACATACACAGAATTAGTCGGTTGTTGTGGCAGATATTCACACACAAGCGTGAAAAGGAACACAGGCAGACAGACGGACAGACAGACGGACAGACAGACGGATTGACGGACAGACGGACGGACGGACGGACCGACCGACCAACAGACAGAAAGACAGACAAACAGACAGACAGACAGACAGACAAGACAGACAAGACAGACAAGACAGACAGACAGACAGACAAACACTCCTGGTACAATACGCTCTAATTTTTCATCACTTATTCATCCATTTATAGGTTTATTTATCAATGTCAATCTCTCTATGTTTCAGATTTCGAATTTGGCCCTGTGATCTCCGGTGTGCTGCTGCTTGCTTGTCTGACGTCACATCCACAGCTGATGCGTCACTTCCTGCCCCTTGGTGACATCACAAGTACTTCTGATGACACCACGAAGGGAAAACGTCACAGCTGACGTCATTCTACATTCAACGCCTAATCTTCACCTGCTTCATATTTCGACAGTAGGAGCGATTGCTCCTCAACAAGTTGTTAGCGTTCTGTATAGCAAGCGGCCAAGCAAGCTATCTTCTAACTGGTAGTCGTGACTGTGTATGATCCACGTAGCTCTGCTAATATCTTCGACATATAATCCTGCGTGCGTGTGATATAAATGTACTATCTGGCCAGTACCGTCAACATCGACTTAAGTTGTATCTGTTATAAGAGGAATAACGGAGGAAGAATCTGTATATACGCCGACAAGATAAACAGACCTCAGCATTTGTATATGCTGTCGGAATTTTATTTTGTCTGAAAACTGTGTGTAAAACAAGAGAGAATTTCTACTTGAATTCCAGTGACCAGTCTCCTCCCAGTAACCCTTTTTCTGTGACATTTTACCGTTATATCCTCGAAGACAAGACTACTACTCTCAATCGACACATTATTGGGGACTCTTTTTCCTGTAAACATCTCTAAGAGAGACGCGTCCACCCATCCTCGTAAAACCAAAGACATAAAGATCCCCATATCCACAAGACTGTCTTTCTTCACGAACACAACCAGAAGACTTTCCTTGCAGTTTAAGTCGACATTATCAACGACGAGATCATACACGAAAGTGAAAAAAGGAAATCACAAGATGATGTTATGCTTTCTGCTGCAGAGCTGTCGCCTGGGGGATCGGCTTCCCCGTCTTTTGCGCATAGCTAACTCATAGCCCAACAATCTTTCTCGAAGTCCTACTCGCAAGGAGACTTCAGCAAAGAAACCATGGGCAACCGACACGGAGGCGAAAAACCCTCCAAAGAGGACAAGGAGGAGAAGAAGAAGAAAAAGAAAGAGAAAAAGGCGAGGAAGAAGGGAAAAAAGAAGCTGACAAACGGATCGGATGTGGACCTGGATCCGGAGTCCAGCCATTTTTCCCGCGCCGATTCCGAGTCCATGGTTTTTCACTCCGCGGAGAACCTCAGTCCGTATCTAGACGCCTCCACGCGCTCGGAAGAGGGCGCTGGCTACACGGGTTTCCAGGACAACGGGCACGTCCTCTCTTCCAAGGACTTCCATGACGGCTTCTCTATCGAGGCGTGTCTCCCCGCCGACCTGGCTGCCGCGTCTGACGCCAGCGGTGACGTCTCAAGAACTGGCGATGACGTCACGTCTATGACGAGCGGCGGGTACAGCACGCCCTTACTCTCCTCTCCTGACGTCAGAAGAGGGATTCCTAGATCCCCGCTAGCGCAGAGGCAGAAGGACTCCTTCCTAGAACCCGTCCCTCCCATTCCTTCCGATTTCTCGTCCTCCGCTAGCTATCAGGACGGTCTCTCCAGCTCTGGAGGAACGGAGAGATCCAGCAGTATAGCCTCCTCTTCTACAGTCGACACGAACGCCGCTCACTGCATAGAGCGGCTGGAAGAGTTGGAGAGAAACATCGAACGAACCTTCATTGAGAAGTTCGCGGACTTTGATAAGAACACCTGCCCCACGCACCCTGAGAAGGACAAGTTCGACAAGAACGTCAGCCCTTTCTTGCAAAGAAGGCAGGGGAAAGAGGTCGGGGAAACAGGAGAGAGAAGCAGGGAAGGAAGCGTAACTCCGAGGGGAATGGGCTCCAGTGGCTTCCCTTCGCGAAGCCTGGAAAACAGCCCCGCGCCTATCCGGAAGATCTCGGAACCGTGTCGGCCATATTTCCACAGGGAAGGGAGCACAACGCCCAAGGGAATCATACAGGGCGTGTGGTCTCAGAGCGCGGAGAACAGCCCGGTGATCGTGAGGAGAGCTCTCCCTGAGAGTCCTGTCATAGTGCGACGAACCCCCAGCCAGAGTCCTTCCGCTCAGCGTAAGTTCCCAGTCAACCATCCAGAGAGTCCTGTGCAGCTGAGAAGAGCAGGAGGAGACATGACGGCAGGCAGCCCCAACCTCAGCCCTAACATACCACGCAGAGGTCTGGCAGCAGCAGGACCTCGAGAACTCAGCCCCAGATTTCCCAGAAAGCTTCCAGAGTTTGTGGACGGTTCTGGGGCGGTTGTGAAGAAGTCTCCAGTCCCTCCCCCTGTCCCTCCCAAGCCCTCCAAAACCCTGACCAGCCCCGAGTTCGCCCGGCGCGTGCAGAACATGCCGAAGAGTCCTGTGATGCCCAGAAAGGTGTATCACTTCCAAGAACAACAGCAGCAGGCCAGCAAAGAGAGCTCCGGCGCATGGCCAGCTTTGGGGGAGAGAGATCACGACCCGTTTGACAGAGGGAGACGAGAGAACCAGATGCCCCCTAGAAGTCCAAGCAGATCACCTGAAGTTCGGCACAGGGCGATGAGAAAGACACCAAGCTCGTCGCCCTCGCCCCGCCTCGGCAGAAAGCTGATGCCCCAAGAAGACCGAGCTCCTCCCCCCGCCCCACTGACGCAAAGTCACCCGGCCAAGATCCAGTTCTGCCAGCAGGAGAAAGGGATCCCCGTTAAACGCTGCATCGTTGCTGCACATCCTTCAACTGCTGTAGTGTTAGCTGCAAGCGTAAGCCGGGACAGTCTTGAAAGCTCCAACGGTGAAATAGGGCCTCCGGGAACTGCTGCTGATCCCTCGCGCAGACAGGAGACTGAGGAAAACATATTAAGAGACACACAAGCTAAGAGTGGGAAAAGCAAAGACTGTAGAGGGGCAAAGACGACGCCGTACACAAAAGACAAACAGTCCAAAGACTCTCAAACCACGGGCAAAACAACCGGAGCTGCAGCAGTCTCTGAGGCCACCATCAAAGAGAACACAGAATCTGCCGTGTTTGGCTCCGTGTCGCCCAAACTCAAACGGCAGAAGAAGATTTCGATCGCCGACGACGGCCACAGACAGGGTTCTTTGGACTCTCAAAGGACCGACTCTTCTTTCGAAAGTTCGACGCGCTCTCCGCCTTACTCCCCGCAGACGCAACGCGGAGGCCCGAACACCAGCGTGAAAACCATCAAACACAGAGACTCCATGCCTTCGGGAGTGTGTACATCCTCTGACACGACGCCAGACCGGTCGCCAGGGACAAAAAGGGCGCAGTTTTGCGTACAACAGAGCAGCGGTGGTAGCAAAGATGATGGTACTATATCGGCAGATATTGCCGGTGGGATAACCTATCACACGCACCTCCCATCTGACGGTACCCCGGGGGACACCTGTGACCCTACTAGTGAAGGGAACGAGCATGAAATATCAGAGGGTCAGCCTGTGTACGCCAAGATCTATAAGGAGAAAGAATCCGGCCCTTACAAGAAACCTACACCCCCCATGCACAGGAAGTTTATGGAGGGCAGTACGGTATACCATTACGACCCGGGAGCTGAAAGAACCATGCACGTGTCTTCAAAGACTGTGCGGCTCATACCAGCCACGCCGGGAAGAGAAGGAGACATTCCGCACTGCGCTCTTACCGCAGGGGCTACGGTAAGCGGCAGGAATGCGGCAGGCAGAATGGAGCATGCAGGTGGGGAGCCCAGCCCTCGCGTGCGAGCGCGCGGCGGGCGTGAGAGCGAGCGCCCCTACGCTGGAGCTGAGAGCGTGCCAACACCGCCACCCCCCTCTCTGCCAGGAGAAAGTAGTAGTAGTGGGTTATTAGGCAGGAACCTGGGAGAGAGGATCCGTGAAGCGATCCACGAATCATCGTTTCGAGAAGTCTTTACTGCGGAGCTGTCCTCGTCGTCGTTCGAAAGGGACGACGGGACTTTTGCGAGTGATGACGACAGCGTCTTTGCCCAAAGCACTCATAGCCACGAGCGGGACTCCGCTCGGCACCGCCATTTTCCCGCGGGAAACTTTCGTAGGGAAGAAGAATGTAGTGTAGACAGATACCTCAGTGACAGTTCCTGTGCTTCTCCTCAAATCAAAAGGGCAAAGACTGCGCCAAAGGAGTACAGTTCCAGGCCGGAATTAGGAGCAGACAGAACCGCTGTGGCAGCCCAACAAGCTGTTTGTCACAGTGAAAGTGACAGAGACGGGCCTTTTTTAGGGCGACAGGAAAACTCGGCGGGTTTTCCTCAAAACACTACAGCCATACGTCGTATAGATGTGGATGTAAACGTGACTCTTCCCCAAGCGCAGTACAGAGGGGAGGCAATTAGTAACAGTGCCACTCTTTCTGCCAGCCATACTGTTACTGGCAGTGAGGGCAGTAAATTAAGCCAACATGTGGCCACTGCTGGTCAGGCGCCAGAAATGATGGCTACATCTCTTGACATTGACCCAAACTACCCGCATTCTTCTAGTGCAGATCACAGTGGAGACATACACCAAGAAACCGGGAAGACTAGTACAGTAGAAGTACATCGAGCCAAAGGAGCGCAACAAAAAACTACGGGAAAGAGAGAAACACCACGACAACAGCAGCACCATCGGCACGCTGCTATGGAAACCGACGCCAGTCAAGCCGTAACTGTTTTGGCAAAGGAAGACAAAAATGTGAGTGAAGAGCGGGGCAAGGGAGACAACTCGGTAGCGGTTCTTTCAGGCGTCCTCCCTCCCCCTAGCTCCTCCCCCTCCCCTTCATCCTCCTCCTGCTCCTCCCTCCGCACCGTAGTCGCAGCGCCGCTGAAGAAAAAGGAACTAGCCACCCATGGGGGAGAGAGAACGAATGCCAAGAAGGGGGAGGCGGGTTCCAGTTTCATGACGGAAGGGCAACAAACTTGCCCAGGATCCAGAAAGGTTGCCGCTGATGTGCAGCGGACGGGAAGCACAGATAACAACATCAACACCCAGTCTGCTGCTTCTGTTCAGGCAACTCAACCCCCTGCTGCTAATGTCTCCCAAAAATCTCCCCATAACAAACGCACCGAAGTGGCAGCAGAAACAAAACCCATACACGCGGAGAACGAGAAATCTAAACACAGTTTCGAGCCTGAACCACTCTCCCAAAAATCTAGCGAATGTCAAGAAAGCCAGCCTCCTCCTGAACACGTGCCTCCCCCCAGCCCCACAGCAATGGACATGTTGGCGGAGGAGGAGGAAGAGGAGGAGGAAGACGACGTGGATGGTTTGCTCACAGCCCACCACTACTCTGACATCTCGTTTGGTATTTCCCAAGAGATGAAACTGTTCGGAGAGAACGTGGTGAGAAGACTGTCCAATCTCCTCGACAGCCAGCAATCGGAGTCCGACAGCTGCTTGGAGGAAGCAAAGACTGACCTGTTGAAATCTATCGCCAAGGCTTCTAAACCTGTAGAAGTAGAGACTGAAAGCCCCCAAGCAGCAGGGGAACAAGAGACTGTGTCACCACCGCCACGTGTACACGAAGAACCACCAGCTGTCACTTCTGAAGGCATAGTAGTTAGTTCCAGTGTTGCTGTTGAAAAGGGTCCCGTTGACAGTAGTGGTGACAAGGACAGTAAAGCAGAGATACGCCAAGAAGATGCATCTTGTCAGCCTCAACCTAGCATAGGGGAGGCCGACAACAAGAACAGTAAATATACAGCACATGAAACCGCATCCAGTCAGCCTAAACCTAGCAAGGAGGAGATCATCCCAGTCCTTCACGAAGAACTCAACACCTTCTCCACAGCAGATCTTCCAGGAGAACGCCTAGTGACGTCAGACACCACCGAAACTCTCTCCACCGACCACGAGACGTCCGCCAGCTCTAAGCGTGAGAGTACCACCTCCACGGCCACCGATGAGACCTTGACCTCATTCAAAACAAGGTCAACCACGGACTCGGCGGAGTTCGACGAAGCCTTCGTCCTGGCTGAGAGTCTCGTCTTCGTCCGTAGCAAGGACGAGGAGGATGCGGAGGGTGCTGTAGTAGAAGCAGGACGAATCGTCAAACGACCCACCATCCCCACTGAACTGAAATCCAAACCCAGCCCCGGAGCGTCAGGCGATTCCCCCCCCAAAAAACCCCGCAAGAAGCGTCGACGACAAGCCGCCTCTTACGACGTCGGAGCCAAAACTGACGTCACCGAACCTGTCCCCAAACGCGGCTCCAAGCAGATCACTGAGGTCATTGACGCTTACTGTGACGAAACAAGCAGCAGCATCAGCATCAAAAGCAGTGACGACAGCGACATTTCCAGCAGCACCGATGACGTCATACGAGAAGGGCCTGTAAAGAAAACAATCTTCGGCAAAACCGAGCACCCGCCGCCAAAACCCTCTTCGAACACGGCGAGGAAACGCAAGCCTCCGGCTGACAGGTCGACGGACTCTTCAGACGAGAACAGCGAGGATATGGCTTGCAGGAGACGTAGCTCGTCCACCAGCCAGGGCTCCTCGTCCTTCAGGATCCCAGAGATCGAGGAGACCTTCGGAGAGCTCATGGGCGTCAAGACCTTTCTGGAGGACATGGAGGACAAGACTCCCACAGCCGATAAGCCGCTGCCTGTGTTCGTTGGTCCGGAGGACGTAAAGCCCAAGGAGTTTTGGTCCGCCAGTCACTACAGACGGAGCAGGACTTCTCCCGCTAAGACGGACCGGACAGAGTCGGATCTGGACATCTCCGAACAGCGGGACGACGCCTCCACGGATTCCATGTACGCGGACGACGAAGACGAAGGCGCGGAGCTCCTCTTCCAGCGTTCCTACTCAGAGGAGCAGGGAGGAGAAGTCCTGCTCTCCTGCACCATCTACAACTCCTCGCACGACAAGGACGGCGACAGCGACGAGTTCTGGGCCGACGCGGAGACAGGAGAAGCGGCGGCTGCGGCGGAGGCCAAGTACAAGGAGTTCGAAGCTTCCGCGGACGCCGCTGGGTCAGCCTTCCAGAACGCCAGGCACCAGATGCAGGACATCCATCAACACCTGCAGGACCTGCGGCGTCAGATGGAGTTTCTGCAGGATGACATCACCTCAACGTCGCTGACCATGACGCCCGACTTTTCCCTAGAGTCCGAGCAGCGGCCGTTAACAGAATGATGACGTGTTAGCGATACGTCATTGAATCGTGACACCGTTTCCACCTCCTCGCTGCAAGACCATGCGTCTGGACATTTCTGTAAAGTCCGAGCAACGACCGTTGACTGAGAGATGACATCGTTGTGGCGCCATGCAGTTCGGCGGACTGTTGTGGCGGTAGCTTCTGTTGCTGTTGCCTGTTCCTGTGTTCGTCCCTGAGTGGTCCCAGCTTTGTCCCGGTGAATGGTGGTGACGTCCAACTGTCGTGGTGTTACATAGCTGCTGCTGACTGTGATGATGGATATTTTTGTTCACTGCGGCGTGGATTTCTGGAATCAGAACATTATCCGGTGATAAGTAATGACGTCATCAGTCGTATTTTTTCCTGCTTCCTGCTTCCTGTGTTGGCCAAAAAAGTACGATTCCGATCCCGATAAAGAGTCGTCTACTCCAAGTGTGAAGAACAGTGCTCTGAAATGCGGCAGAACGTCTGCGTCATCTTATGACATCATAGTGGTTCAAGCAACATCTATAATGACGACGTTGACTTTGAACGTTGACGTCACAAGCGTGTGCTGCTCCCGGTGTCGTCACTTCAGGGACAAACATTTTTACGTCATAGCGGGACTTTTTGACTCTCCCTCGGAACCTTGAAGAGTTTCCTTCAAATACAAAGTGGTGACGAGCTTTACCATTGTTGCTGTACCGAAGAGAGTCAAACTGTTATCAGCTAGCTGTGACGCCAACTTAATGGACAATTATTAAACATCGCCAGTGGTGGAAAAAGACCTATGGCAGACACGTTGTCTGTTTCAACTGTGATTCTCGGGGTGAAGACATTCTTGGCTATCTGAAGAATAAATACCAGTGCTGGTCTTTTAATTTTTTTAATTATTTTGTTACATTTTGTTTTAGCCTAGGAAAGTTTTCGAAACTTTCGTTTATGTGTTACAGATGTATTAAGTTCACTCTCGATGTTAAAAAACCAAACAAACAAAAAAACAACTTAATATGTAAATGCAGTGCCTCCGCTGTCTGTCAGTATTAGAACTTCCTTTGTATTTTCATGACTGCTTTTTTTCTTCTTCGAAATCATTATTTGCTGTTTTGGCGTTGAAATTAAAACTTAAATTCTGAGAAAAAACAAAAACAAAAAAAACCAGCGTTTGGTTAGGAAAGCTTGAAAAACAAGAGTAATAAAAGTGGAAAACAGAATCCATAAAATCTTCTGTAATTACATAGATACTTCGTTCTTAAGTTTTATGGAGAGAATCAGTGTTTTTCTTCAGATAGCCGAGTCTGTTGTCAGCAACGTTCCTGGCCATCCAGAACACCGGATACACACAACATCGTGACGTAAACAGTGACGTGGAGTACAGCGTGACGTCACTCGTACTGTGATATTATTTTATGGACTTTATTACGTCATTTATGTGATGAAACCATTATTGATACGTGACACGGCGGCCGTGACTTTTGCTCCCAAAGAAATTCTGATTCTTTCTTTGTGTGTGGCTTTGGTTTCTTTCTTGGGCTTGTGCATTTTGAACTCATCAATGAAACTAGAGTAGGAAACGAATTAGTGAAATATAGAGCAAGAACAAATACGGTAATATAGTTCGCACGAGTGAGCTACTACAATAAATAAAAGCAATCAATTGAATCAAATTGATTACTAGATAGTTACATAAAATAAAATAAAAATCATCTCGAACTTGTACAGAGAAAAACCAATAATCAAAGACAAACGCGAAACACTACATTCGTGGTTTTAGTAGCAGGCTTGGGTTCTCCTGGCATTTCCTTCTTCACGATACGTTACACAGTTTGGAAGTCGGAAAAATGCTTGGGAGATAGTGCCAGACAAATGCATTTTACTTTTTATTTTTCTTCTTTATTGTGTGTACTGTACACCAGGATAGAAAGAGTAAGAATGTTCAAAATGCACAAACCGAAAAGAATAAATAAATACTGGAAGCGTGCCACAAAAGCGTGTTATAACCATTGACGTCACAGAATACTATGGAAACCAAATGAGTCTAGATCTCTCTTGATCTTTTTTTACCCGGAGAAGAATGCTGCACTGCGCATGTCTATTTTGATAACACGGATTTTATTTTAGAAGTTCGAGTCAGAACATACAATGTGGCAGCATCTTCACGCTGTGTCTGATTCAGTTGGTTTTGGAACACAGCTTTTTGTTAGTGCTTTATAGTGGCGGTTGCCGTTTAATAGGTATGTTTTTTGTGTGTTGGTCGTTCTCCAACCTGTAGTAAGGAAACAGCTAGTCAAATTCACATAAGACCGAAAGTCTGCTTCAAAATAAAAATTAAAAAACAAAACAAAACATGTGCGCATAGGAAGTTATAATAATGAAAATACGCTTTAAGGCTCATTAGCTAGTATAGAAGGCGAGAAATCCGGTTTGGATCGAATACAGTGTAAAGTTCTGCCACATGTTTCTCTC
>NC_090258.1:18679099-18709099 GCF_037325665.1 Littorina saxatilis
GCAGAGCGCTGTTTAGAGATCAAATAACCAAAGGGAAGTAAGCGCTCTAAATGCATACGACATGTGTAATGGAGTAAGCGAGAGTTGTACGGAACCAATCTCCTGGCACCTGAGAGAATAACAAGCATTGAAATGAACAAGCGACTTTCATCCTCATCTTTTCACAAACCTACGGCTTATAGTGGTGTGTCCCAAACAAACTTATAATCAGAAATGAAATGTATTCAAAAGATGTATGTTGAAAAAAAGAGAATTTAAACCATTTTGGACGGAAGCTGACACAGCTCGTCTAGCCTAGGACTGGTAAGTCAAAATGCACAATGTGATAGTTTCACAAATAGCGACACTGCATCTTTGTAGAAAAAATAAGTATGAATTGGAAACTGAACAAAAATATTCTCAATCATGCATTTATGCAAGTGAGTGTTGTCAGAACATGTTGATGAGAGACGTCATCGTGTTTCGAGGTTTGTTTGTTTGTTTGTTTGTTTGCTTGACGCCCAGCCGACCACGAAGGGCCATATCAGGGTTGTGCTGCTTTGACATATAACGTGCGCCACACACAAGACAGAAGTCGCAGGCACAGGCTTCATGTCTCACCCAGTCACATTATTCTGACACCGGACCAACCAGTCCTAGCACTAACCCCATAATGCCAGACGCCAGGTGGAGCAGCCACTAGATTGCCTATTTTAAAGTCTTAGGTATGACCCGGCCGGGGTTCGAACCCACGACCTCCCGATCACGGGGCGGACGCCTTACCACTAGGCCAACCGTGCCGGTGTGTTTCGAGGTACATGTATCTGACAAGCCAGGCTGTTGATGTGTGTTACGTGTCTTGGTGGGAAAATGTGAACATCCCGTTGAAAAATATGGACAGATCTGTGGCATTGTATCTGATCGTTTCCAAGACGGCATCGTTACGAAATGTTTACATCATCATCCTTGTCGCAGAAGCCCCTGAAGCATCTCATCACATCACCAGCAACAATAACAAGCAGAGGAACAGCACACAGGAACGCTCCAAGATACCCTAGAGCTTTAGATGAAATTCGGTCGTCTTTCGCAGATGTCTTTTTCCTTATTCTCGCCGAAACATTATGCTTGGGGACCTTCAAATCGTTCACGACGGCTTCCGAGGCATCTGCAAACTCTTTCTCTTGGGTGCTGTTCCTACGTGTGAGTTGGATGCAGTGACAGCAACTCTGCTGGTGTTTGGGTGGCAAAAGTGTGATTGCTGTGTCAGTAGATGAAGATGCTGGGTTAATCTGTGACGACACTGCCGGTGTATTTGCGTGTGGTCCCGGTGACGCATTTTGTGCTGAGGAAAACGTTGAGCTGTGTCCATTTGCTTGTGACGGACTGTTTGACACGGTTGCTGTTGCGCTGTTTTGGGAATCTGTCGACTTGTAATCGCCTGATACCTGTGACGTATTGTCCGATGACGTACCATGTGCGATGTTCTGACCATCCGTTGATGTATTACCTTGTGGTACCTCTGACGTATACTCTTGTGAAACTTGAGACGTATTATCTGGCCACCCTACTGATGTGTTGTCTTGAGAATCCAATGACGTACTATACTGTGGTTCTTGTGACGTGTCGTCCTGTGACGCAGATATCGTGTCAGCACCGTTTCCAGACTGCATGATTGTACTCTCCAGCAACGAAGTCGACGCATCAGGTCGTGAGTCAGACGATGTTTCGTCAGACAAACCCGATGACGTATACTGTGGAGAACTTGGTGACGTATTATCCACTGATGACGTAGTCGAATGTATTGGCGGGTACGTATTATCGAGCACAGTCAGTGTCCACTGAAAATCGAGGGTAGAACTAAGATGGGTGGACAATTCTTGGACGGGACTAGTAGCAAGGTTATTTCCCTTTTCCCAGGTGGTGAAACCTTCAGCAGGATTAGAAGAACTGTCAGTGTTGGTGGAAGCAAGACTGGTTTCAGCGTCATCTAATTTAGAGCCAATGTTAGTATTGGTAGATTCAGACTTAATTTCAGTGTAAGTGGCTTCCGAGCTATTTTCAAAGTTGGAGGGTACAGTGCTTGAGTCCGTGTTTTGAGATGTAGAGCTGACTTCAGCGTTGGTAGATTCAACGCTGGGTTTGTTGTTGCTGGATTCGAGTTGTTTTCCAGTCTCGGTAGATACAGAGTTTGTTGCAGCAAATGACGCAGGTTCAGTGTTGAGTAATGTAGGGTTAACAGTCGCGGTGCTTGTTGGACAGTACGTTTCATCCTCTGAGAAAAAAAAGAAGAACAGAACAAGATTTTACAACATTTCGTTTTATTTCATGTAATCCTTGTCAGAGTTTGGTGGGTTATAGAAACAAAAAAATATCCTGTATACATTCCCCCCAAAATGGAGTATGCATGACTGCCTAAATGACGGTGGTGGTGGATGGAGGGGAGGGCGAGAAGGGGGAAGGGGGGGGGGGGGGGCGAGCATTGTATGGCGGTTGATTTATTAAAGGTTATGGTTTGCCAGCGACTATTTTATTCAGGTATGAATAGAGGATTCCAAAATATAGTCTACATTCTATCCTAGGCGAGAAACGCGTTCGTATAGGGACATTGCCCACCTGCTTGTGTGTGTGCGTGTGTGTGTGTGTGTGTGTGTGTGTGTGTGTGTGTGTGTGTGTGTGTGTATGTGTGTGTGTGTGTGTATGTGTATGTGTGTGTGTGTGTGCGTGCGCGTGTGTTTGTTTTGTTTATTGTTTTTGTGTGTGTGTGTGTGTGTGTGTGTGTGTGTGTGTGTGTGTGTGTGTGTGTGTGTGTATGTGTGTGTGTGTGTGTGTGCATGCGTTACATAAATACTTGCATAATTATATTTTGATCTAAACAAAAAATAAAGAGAATGGAAGCTGCAACTGAGGTTTCACGGCGCTTCATTTTGTGAAAAAATATGGTCTGTTATTATATCAGATCCAAAACCTAAAAAAGAATGAAAGGAGAGAAGAAAAAAAAACATGTGCAATTTTAAGTTCTTCCCAGTGATTACTTTTTTGTCAATTGATATTTCTCGTTTGAAGTTTTACAGATGTCTGCCATTATTGCATTTACTGTGCTCACTGAATCGTGAATCAAGTTTGTGAAGACAATTAAGCCCTTGACTAAAATCCCCAAAATACACAAAAGAAAAACTGTGCTTGTTGCTTCTTTCTCGCCGACTCTCATTTACTCTTACGGTTACCAGTTTCTATTTTGAGCACAAAGTTACCATCATCGAAGGTGCAAACTGGTCAAATGTTGGTCACATTTATTTTATTTTGTAATGCGTTTGTCGCATTCAGACTTTGAAGGTATTTTCCAAATTTGGAATGAAAAGGTGATGAATACATGCAAGTAAAACAAAACAAAACAAGTCGCGTAAGGCGAAAATACAATATTTAGTCAAGTATTTGTCGAACTCACAGAATGAAACGCAATGCCATTTTACTCGTAGCATCGTCAGGCCACCGCTCATGGCAAAGGCAGTGAAATTGACAAGAAGAGCGGGGTAGTAGTTGCGCTAAGAAGGATAGCACGCTTTTCTGTACCTCTCTACGTTTTAACTTTCTGAGCGTGTTTTTAATCCAAACATATCATATCTATATGTTTTTGGAATCAGGAACCGACAAGGAATAAGATGAAAGTGTTTTTAAATTGATTTGGACAATTTACTTTTGATAATAATTTTTATATATTTAATTTTCAGAGCTTGTTTTTAATCCGAATATAACATATTTATATGTTTTTGGAATCAGCAAATGATGGAGAATAAGATAAACGTAAATTTGGATCGTTTTATAAATTTTTATTTTTTTTTACAATTTTCAGATTTTTAATGACCAAAGTCATTAATTAATTTTTAAGCCACCAAGCTGAAATGCAATACCGAACCCCGGGCTTCGTCGAAGATTACTTGACCAAAATTTCAACCAGTTTGGTTGAAAAATGAGGGCGTGACAGTGCCGCCTCAACTTTCACGAAAAGCCGGATATGACGTCATCAAAGACATTTATCAAAGAAATGAAAAAAACGTTCGGGGATTTCATACCCAGGAACTCTCATGTCAAATTTCATAAAGATCGGTCCAGTAGTTTAGTCTGAATCGCTCTACACACACACACACACACAGACAGATACACGCACATACACCACGACCCTCGTTTCGATTCCCCCTCGATGTTAAAATATTTAGTCAAAACTTGACTAAATATAAAAACACCGTGACTACATCATGCATGCTGGCGGACAGGCAGACAGACAGACAGACAGTCAGACGGAGGGATGGACAGACAGACAGACAGACAGACAGACAGACGGATGGACAGTCAGACAGACAGACAGACAGACAGACAGACAGACAAACAGACTGACAGTCAGACAGACAGACAGACAGACAGACAGACAGACGGACGGACGGACAGACAATGAGACAAACTTCCCCGACACCCCATTGGTACTGCGGCAATCAACCAACACGGATTCTCTTAGAACCAAATATATATTTCATTTAATTAACTTTATGAACAAATAAACTTGATTGGTACGTTCTCTTCGGATACAGTTGTTCATTTATATCTGAATTTTTGTTTATTTGTGACTAAATCTTGAAGATTTGGCTCAGTGATCATTGTTTTGCTGAGCTAATGTATCGTTGCAAAATATGCTTACTTTGCGTTTATCTCGCTCTTTGTTGCTTGACACCCAGTTTTGAACACTACCTTATAATAAACAATGTTTATACATATTGCGCTTCTTGTACATAAACGTGTATGTTCTACCATTATTTATGTTTTTTTATGGAACGATTACTTTTTAAAAATGTGTTTTAGTAGTTGTAGCAAAAGTAGATTAGTCCCTCTTTAGGGCGAGGGACAGATGCAAAAGAGTATACCTATATGTTTATTCTTGTTACCCTCAAAAAAAGTATTGTCATTGTCATTGTCATTGTCATTGTCATTGTCATACATACCGATGTTCAGTTCAAAACTCTTGCTGTCGACCCCAGCAACGAAGATAGCTCCGATTGGCAGGCTGACGTCATAGACATGTGACGCAATGACATCCTTTTCCACAGTATCCCCTCTCCCCACATCGACGTTTTGATCGTCCCACGTGATCCAAAATGGCCGAGATTCTGTGCTGCTAAGAGTGTTTGGGTCGCTCACTTGTTTGCTGGTTTCGAAATCGGAACTGAAGTCGGCACACGAGTCGAACTCGTAGATGGTAGTTTTTTCGTTCCCGTAGCCTCCAATGTAAACCTGTCGGAGGAAAAAAGAATTACAGTGAACACCTGCAAACGCCTTTTTGGGAGGAACCTTTCAACATCTTCTTCGTTTATTTTGTTCGTCAGATGGACACTGCAGTCTCTATTAATTAAAAAACAAGAAAGGTAGGTTGTTGGAACGTTTGTTATTGACAAAACAATACATTGTTAAATTAATAATTTTGTGAATGCTCGTATTGTTTTGTCAATAACAAACGTTCCAACAACCTACCTTTCTTGTTTTTTGATTCTGAATTTGGGAACGTTGGCAGTCTCATTGTTTTTGGATTTGATCCAGTCTCTATGATGAAGGTTGCATCGCGCCGAGGGTCCTCAGTACTGGCGTAGAGTTTTCGGGACATTGGAGTGGGGTGACCTAGTGAAACCTCAAGTGTGGCAATTTAATTTTTGAGGGAATTTTCAGCGTAGCAAATGGTGTTTTAGTGTAGCATTGTCAACGTTTATTCGCACATCCACATTTAGGATATTACGCGCAAAAAAGGATACATTATTTTACAAGTTGATTTAGAAAAAAGAAACACAATGGCCAATAGAGAGTGACGGCAGTGCCACTTCTCGGCATGGATAATGTTTTATGGACACAAATTATGACCGCTACACGGAGTGAGAATCAGAAATGAAAACCAGGACTCACAAGAAAGAGCAAACTGCTGCATGTTTATAAATTATTATTCGTTGGAGCGTAGCAATTCTAAGCTTGGCGTAACAGCGTAGAAATTTGTCTCAAAACGTAGCATGCTACGCTGGAAGCGTAACAAATGAAAGCTCTGGGGGTCTGTCTTTTCAACTAAAACAGCTATTAACTTTAGCCTTGTGCAATATTTCACAAACCTGAAACCCTTGGTCTTTTCCATGAAAGTTATCGTCACGCTCATAAGAACAATACCTAACTCAGTGTTAGGCATTTCTGCAGTGAGACTACAGAGGAAGCTACATGAAAGGTACCTATTATGCGTTAGAAAGTACAAACCCTCAGACCATCGGAAATCATTGCCACGGTTACGTAAGCAAACCTGCCGTTCTCGTTCCTGAGTTAGGCACGTTTCGGCAGAGGCTGCTGTTTTCATGCAGGAAGACTTGTTTGGTGTGCAAGAGCGTATTTGGGTTGTTATCCAGTTGTGCTGATTAAAAACGTTGTTGCCAGCTCTTTAACTCTCGCTTACCCCGCTTTCAACTGCTCGAGATAGGCAGTTTGCAACTTATTACTAAAGTAAGATAGGCAGATTGTTCAGAAACCAAAAACTTTTTTCTCAAAACACTGAAAAATGACATAGGCAATTATCTTACGAGCGTGACGTTATGCTCCTTGCCGTATACAATACACAGTAAATCAACATCAGAAACTATCGAACACCTTTCCACTTGGACGCATACCAAAGATGTTTTACAGCTAGCCTGGCAACTTTCTGTGAAGAGTTGGATATTTCTGAGAATTAGTTTTGTACCTGACACAAACCGAACTCATTAACACAAGAAATGACAAGACAAGACAAGACAGGACAGGACAGGACAAGACAAGACAAAATCGTCATTATTGAGGGTAATTGATAAGCAAGAATAAACCGGCACGGCTGGCCTAGTGGTAAGGCGTCCGCCCCGTGATCGGGAGGTCGTGGGTTCGAACCCCGGCCGGGTCATACCTAAGACTTTAAAATTGGCAATCTAGTGGCTGCTCCGCCTGGCGTCTGGCATTATGGGGTTAGTGCTAGGACTGGTTGGTCCGGTGTCAGAATAATGTGACTGGGTGAGACACGAAGCCTGTGCTGCGACTTCTGTCTTGTGTGTGGCGCACGTTATATGTCAAAGCAGCACCGCCCTGATATGGCCCTTCGTGGTCGGTTGGGCGTTAAGCAAACAAACAAAACAAAAAATAAGCAAGAATATAATCATGCTTTTTTACATCCAGCCCTCGCCCTGGATAAGGTCAACTAGAACAACAAAATATAATCAAAGAACGATTAGAGCAAACTATACACATTAAAACTATACGTACAGATAAAAAGATGAAAAGTACTTCAGAACATGTTCACAGTGTGGGAGACGTCCCATGCGTAAACAGCTCTGAATAACGAACGAACGAACCAGCTAGCTAGCTTACTAACTTATAAGAACTTACTAAACAGATAAATGAAAAATAACCTACCATCCTAGTGTATCCATTTTTCTGGTGAGCATCCTTAGCAAGGCCGATGACGACATCTTTCTCTCCTTTGGCCAAAAACTTGAGCTGATGACGCGCAGTGACGTCACTGGGTAGTGACAGAAGCTGGCATTCCTTAGTTCCTGGGTAAGATAGTGTGGGTCCGTAGCATCTTCCGTCTGGGCAGGAACACATACAAAAGATAATCATTGTTATAAAACAACAACAACAATGAAAGGTAACTAAAGGGGGAGTAGCAGATGAAAAAGGGTGTGAAGGTGGGGTGTGGAGGGAGAGAGAGAGAGAGATGGGGGGGGGGGGGGGGGGGGCAGAAAAGAGGGAAGTGATATAAGCATAGCATTTAAAAAAAAGTGTGCTGGTGGACTGACAGGTAGGCCACGATATGTGCGTGCACCGACGAAACTAATTGAAAGTAAAATGAATAAACAAACAAATAAACATGAAAGAGGGGGTAAATAAAATAAATTTAAAAAAACAAAAACAAAAACACACCACCACCACCACTACGAAAGCCATCGCAAACTGCAGGTAGACAAACATGCAAGGGGGGTGGGGGGGGGCGGGCAGGCGAACAAACAAGCAGGCAGTTTGACAGACAAACACACAGACAGCAGAATGTGTTCAGAATTATCAAAAACATTAAACATGCTAAAATGGTAATATTTCATGTTACATCCTCAAAATCAGACTGTAAATTCTTTAGCAATAATTTTTTTTTTAAATTCGTTGCAACAATTATTTAGTGTTAAAGCTCAACACAAATTCAGAAAACTCGAAACTCACCAGAAAAATGTCCACAGGATACCAGAAAAATAATGCAAGATAATTCCAGCCTGAACACCATTTTCTTCCGTTGTCAGCTAGCACCGAGAGAATGGTGACAATCATCAACAGTCTCAACACGCTGCTAATGTCTGTTTACCTGGAGGAAACTCGATCACACCGTCCGGAAGAAGAAAAAAATCACAAAAAGTGTTGGGGTCCTATTTTGAGTTCTGAGGACTGTGTGCTCTCTGGTACATTAAAGGCACAGTTCCTCACGTGAAAATGGTTCCACGCATTATCTCGGATCTTGCCAGGCCGGGATATCAAATCGCCTCAACTTGCCAAACATCAATATCCTGACTGCTTTATGTGTGACTTTTCAGTTTGTTGTTTGTTTGTTTGATGGATTGATGTCATAGATTGTGTCCGTTTAAGACTTTTACTCTTAAAAAAAAAAAGATATCCAATCCTGCACAGAAAGCGCCCAGTTTTTGTATTGTTTTTTGTTTTGTTTTCTGTTCAGTGTAGAGAGGGTCTTATTCCATGTAACAGCTTAGCCGGTGTAACACGAGAAAATTACTCCCACGAGATTTTTACTCCGGAGTAAACATTTCGTACGAAAAAGTTACTCCCTTTACAAAAAAAACACTCCCCCATTACACGAGAAAATTTCTCCCCAAGACAGGTGAGTTCCGAGTAAACATTTCGTACAAAAATGTTACTCCCCTGACGAATAAATAACGAATAAATTACTTCACCCAAACACAAGCAATTTAACTTCCCATGCCAGGTGTACGAAATGTTTACTCCCTTGTCCCCTGTTAGTCTTGGTGGTGGAAGGGGTGGAAGGAGGGTAGCGCGACATTCGTGTGCGCGAGATCACTTATTGGCATTATCCCTTCGCCCGCATCCCATTTTTGCGTACGAGATTTTTACTGGAAGTGAAAAAAATGGGGAGTAAAAATTTCGTGGAGGGAGTAATTTTTCCGTGCCTTGGGGAGTTCTTTTTTCGTACGAAAAGTGTACTCGGAGTAAGAATTTCGTACGAAATATTTACTCCGGAGTAAATTTTTTGTGGAGTAAAAATTTCGTGTTACACCGGGCTAGTCAGAGATTCTGAGCCAAACTGTGCCTTTAAAGGTACGTAACTTCCAGTTTAAGCTATCACATCCCCCTTCTTCTTCGTTCACGGGCTGAAACTATAACCCACCGAACTCTGACATAGAGTACAAGATCTTTTCCGTGCGCACTTGGTCTTGTGCTTGAGCGTACACACGACACGAAGGGGTTTAAGGCACAATCAGGTCTGCACATAAGTTGACCTGGGAGATAGGACAAATCTCCACCCTTAACCCACCAGGCGCAACCGGGGTTCGAACCCGCGACCTTCCGCTTGGGAAGCCAGCGTCTTAACCACTGAGCCATTGCACCCGTCAGTATCACGTCCACCACCCCAGATCTGCCCTGGTTTGTACACGACAACAGAGCAATTTCCACTTGAACTTATACCACAAATCTGCAGCCTGGCGGCTTCCTGTGCAGAGACGGAAATCTTTGCTGATTTTTTTTGATTTTTTAGATTGACATAGGTGTCATCAACGAAATTAATTCAATAAAGTCCACATGCGAAGTTGGGCATCTTTTAAAGTCACAGCCATTCCCGTGTAAACGATACGACTCATCATCACAGATTTGGCTGGGGTTTTTTGTTTTTGTTTTTTACATGGGATGAGACCATTCTTCCAATGGGACTCATACCCAAAACAAAGATCCGGGGTACTCTCTGTGCGCCGTTTTTGGAAATAATTTATTAACGGACGCTGATTCAGATGAAAACATTGATTCGTTAAAAAATCCAATTCTTGCTCTTAAAGAACCCTGACTGTTGTGTTTTGGTACGTGTCCAAGTGGAGGGATGTTCCAATGTTAAAGCCTGGCTGGATCTCAGATGGTGAGCTGATCTATTTTCACGGAAGTACTGCGCCTTTAAACGTTGTGCAGCGTTTTCTTTTCGGTATATCTATTCGATTTATTTCCAGCGCTGTTCAAGGAGTGCTTGGGTGTCTAAGTTGATTTCTGTCTGTCGCTTTCTCAACGTTTATCAATGTATGTGATCAATTCAGAAGAAACAAGTCGCGTAAGGCGAAAATACAACATTTAGTCAAGCTGTCGAACTCACAGAATGAAACTGAACGCAATGCAATTTTTCAGCAAGACCGTATACTCGTAGCATCGTCAGTCCACCGCTCGTGGCAAAGGCAGTGAAATTGACAAGAAGAGCGGGGTAGTAGTTGCGCTGAGAAGGATAGCAAGCACGCTTTTCTGTACCTCTCTTCGTTTTAACTTTCTGAGCGTGTTTTTAATCCAAACATATCATATCTATATGTTTTTGGAATCAGGAACCGACAAGGAATAAGATGAAAGTGTTTTTAAATTGATTTCGAAAATTTAATTTTGATCATAATTTTTATATTTTTAATTTTCAGAGCTTGTTTTTCATCCAAATATAACATGTTTTTTGAATCAGAAAATGAATAATAATAAGATGAACGTAAATTTGGATCGTTTTATAAATTTTTTTTTAATTTTTTTTTTTACAATTTTCAGATTTTTAATGACCAAAGTCATTAATTAATTTTTAAGCCACCAAGCTGAAATGCAATACCAAAGTCCGGCCTTCGTCGAAGATTGCTTGGCCAAAATGTCAATCAATTTGATTGAAAAATGAGGGTGTGACAGTGCCGCCTCAAGTTTTACAAAAAGCCGGATATGACGTCATCAAAGGTATTTATCGAAAAAAAGAAAAAAACTTGACTAAATGTAACAAGTCGCGTAAGGCGAAATTACTACATTTAGTCAAGCTGTCGAACTCACGGGATGAAACTTGAACGCACTGGATTTTTTCACCAAGACAGTACAGCTGCAGCTTCGTCAATCCTCGCGTGAAGGAAATCGCTCGCCTCCAACGTGCAAAACGTAGTGATATTGACACGCCAGATTAGCGCGGTAGCGTGTTGTGCTAAGCAGGAAAGCGCGCTTTTCTGTATTCTTGTTAACTTTCTGAGCTTGTTTTGAGTACAACCTATCATATCTATATGTTTTTGGAATCAGGAAATGACAAAGAATAAGATGAAATCCTTTTTGGATCGATTTCTTCAATCTTAATCGTAAGATTAATTAATCTATTTTCGTTAATTGTAATCACATTTTAAGAGTAAACATGGCAGACCTGTCAACCCCTTCCAAGGCCAACCTGTACTAATATGATTAAAAACTGTAATCAGGGCAACAATCCCTTACACACTCCCAAAAAATGAACACACGCAAACCTGAGTTCACACGCAAGACTCGCACGACATAAAAAAGAAGAATTAAGACCAGCTGGTAAATACTCAACATTTATTTTGTATTCATAAAACACATCTGATGTAGCATAAATAAATACATACAACTACTGTAAAACGCACCCACACAACTACTACTGTCCACTGACCAGGAAAAATCCCAGTCCAGTCTCACCTGATCACTTTTAAGCTTAAATGTATAATACAGTCACACCCACACAACTACTTTGTACTACTGTTCACCAAGAAAAATCACAGTCCAGTCTCTCCAGATCACTTTAAGCTTAAATGTATAACACAGTCACACCCACACAACTACCTTGTATTACTGTTCACCAGGAAAAATCACAGTCCAGTCTCACTAGATCACTTCAAGCATGACACTTGTTGTAGGTAGCAGTACTCTGTGGCAGTAGCTGACTTTGCCGTGGCAAAAGCAGATTGACTGTGGTAATGGTTTCATGGCATTGGCTTGCGTCACATCTTCCGTTGGAAGGCGGCTGTCTCGTTTCTGGAAATGTTGGTTCACAGGCTTGAACTGTTTCAAACGAATCAATGATTGTTTGTGTACCGCCGTTTCAAAATGCGGCTTCAAGTCGTAGTGACCAGAAGCAGCAACTTTCACTTTGATAAGCGAGCCACATGGCACGCACAAACTGTACTCCTTTCCCTTGTCCGATGATCGCACGACACCAAAGTACGTTTTCTCCCACTCCGACATGTGCTGACCATGTCCGGCTTTCTTTCTTTTCTTCGCTGGCCTCTCCATCTTCAGTTATAGCACAAAAAATGACGCGAATCGTTGTCTGTCGCTGAAGTAAGTTGTGAAAACAAAGACCAAATCTCGCGACACGGAAGTAGCGGATTGGGCCACAGCGCCCTCTATGATACCTTCTGCGCATGCGCACAAGCTCAGCTACAGTCTTTTTCTGTTAGTTGTTGTCGTCTGCTAAACAGAAACGAATCTGATGATCGGTTTCGAATCTTTGTTCGGGTTTTGAATTTTCCTGTACAATTCCCGTACAATTTGGTTTACCCGTACAGCTGGGCGTTGTACGCCGTACACACCAACATTTGAGTAAATCCCGTACAAAATACGAGAAAACCGTACAGGTTGACATATATATAAATTTTTAGATTCAGAATGTGATGAAGAATACGATGCAATCAATTTTAAATCTGTTTGCGAAAAATCGATTTTAATGACAACTTTAATGAGCAAACTCATTAATTAATTCTTAAGCCACCAAGCTGAAATGCAATACCAAAGTCCGGGCTTTGTCGAAGATTACTTGACCAAAATTTCAACCAATTTGGTTGAAAAATGAGAGCGTGACAGTGCCGCCTCAACTTTCACGAAAAGCCGGATATGACGTCATCAAAGACATTTATCAAAAAAATGAAAAAAGTCTGGAGATACCATACTCAGGATCTCTCATGTCAAGTTTCATGAAGATCGGTGCAGTAGTTTTCTCTGAATCGCTCTACACACACACACACACACACACACACACATACACACACACACACACACACACACACACACACACACACACACACATACACACACACACACACACACATACACCACACCCTCGTATCGATTCCCCCCTCTACGTTAAAACATTTAGTCAAAACTTGAATTGACTAAATGTAACAAGTCGCGTAAGGCGAAAATACAACATTTAGTCAAGTAGCTGTTGAACTCACAGAATGAAACTGAACGTAATGCAACGCAGCAAGACCGTATACTCGTAGCATCGTCAGTCCATCGCTCATGGCAAAGGCAGTGAAATTGACAAGAAGAGCGGGGTAGTAGTTGCGCTAAGAAGGATAGCACGCTTTTCTGTACCTCTCTTCGTTTTAACTTTCTGAGCGTGTTTTCAATCCAAACATATCATATCTATATGTTTTTGGAATCAGGAATCCACAAAGAATAAGATGAAAGTGTTTTTAAATTAATTTCGAAAATTTAATTTTGATCATAATTTTTATATTTTTAATTTTCGGAGCTTATTTTTAATCCAAATATAACATATTTATATGTTTTTGGAATCAGAAAATGATGGAGAATAAGATGAACGTAAATTTGGATCATTTTATAAAAAAATAATTTTTTTACAATTTTCAGATGTTTAATGACCAAAGTCATTAATTAATTTTTAAGCCACCAAGCTGAAATGCAATACCGAAGTCCGGGCTTCGTCGGAGATTACTTGACCAAAATGTCAACCAATTTGGTTGAAAAACGAGAGCGTGACAGTGCCGCCTCAACTTTCACGAAAAACCGGATATGACGTCATCAAAGACATTTACCGAAAAAAGGAAAAAAACGTCCGGGGATATCATACCGAGGAACTCTCATGTCAAATTTCATAAAGATCGGTCCGGTAGTTTAGTCTGAATCGCTCTACACACACACACAGACAGACAGACAGACAGACAGACAGACAGACACACATACACCACGACCCTCGTCTCGATTCCCCCCTCTATGTTAAAACATTTAGTCAAAACTTGACTAAATGTAAAAAGTAAGTGCCTCTGTATTGTGACATTCTCACCTGAATGAGTGTGTGTATGTATGTGTGTGTGTGTGTGTGTGTGTGTGTGTGTTGTGTGTGTGTGTGTGTGTGTGTGTGTGTGTGTTGTGTGTGTGTGTGTGTGTGTGTGTGTGTGTGTGTGTGTGTGTGTGTGTGTGTTTTAGTAGTTGCTGCTGGGGACGGGCAAATGTTTGATATAAACAGAATGTCCTCAGGGGTACGAAATGACCGACGCCTTTTGTTGTCTAAATTGATATAATTATATTGACAGACACGTGGGTCTGGGGATATCTAAATGGCTTGTATTTGCACTAATTACTGTAAGAACAAAAGATCCATTGGAAGAACACATTTAGTGCGTGTGAGCGTTGAATTGATTGCAAGGTTTACCTAGGATGGACCTCAGAAGCTGTAACTTCACTGGAAAACACGTTTCACTGGCGTTCGTGTGTGTGTGTGTGTGTGTGTGTGTGTGTGTGTGGGTGTCTGTGTGTGTGTGTGTGTGTGTGTGTTTGTGTGTGTGTGTGCGTGCGTACTTGCGTGCGTGCGTGCATGCGTATATATGTGCTTTTTTCCTGAGAAACGCCCAGTAAAGTGTTTGAGCGAACGAACGAACGAACGAGCAAACACATTTTAATTTACAAGGATAAAGGTTTCAGGCACCTTGCCTTGTCTAACATCATGTCCTTCAATAGATAGTGAATATATAATATCCACTAAAGAAGCATACAAATGGGACAGAACTAATAGAAGAAGAAACAATATGCAACCATAATATTAAACGGAATAAAAATAATGCAGTGAAAGTTAAAAAGACCGCACTAAAGAAGAGAAGAAGAAACTAACCGCACAAACACACACACACACACACGGTCACATACACACACACACACACACACACACACACACACACACACACACACACACACACGGTCACATACACACACACACACGCACACACACACGGTCACACACACACACACACACACACACACACACACACACACACACACATACACACAATCACATAGTACGTACAATGTAGAATTCTATAGATGGGGGGAGCGGGGTAGCCCTCGTTTTCATGTAATAAGAACGCCCTGCGTGTTTTACGCGTGCCTTATGGGCAGAATATACTTGCGCAGTTTCAGCGGCACAGACGACGCACGGCCTATTATCTATGCCGCGATAGGGATTATGACGAGTACTTGGCCTGTTTTCCTTTCATGCAACGTGTAGCGGGCTGGGATAATCTGCAGTGCGTCGTCGGTCCTGCTGAACTTACATTGGTGAGCGGAGCCCCTCATGACCTTTTGCGCACACCGGTAATTGCTCATTGCAATAATTGTGTAGCTGACACAAGTGTCAATGTGCAAAATTAATTCGTTATGCCGCCCTGCACAGAGGGCGGCCCGCAAACCGTGGCCTCTTGGTGTGTCCACATGGGACCATTCTCTTCTCGCATTAGTGGCCTTGGCTGATTTATAGCAATGGCAAAATAGGTTACAGTGGAAGGAACGCACACTCACACACGTACACACCTTCATACACACAGACACATATACACACATACACAGACACACCTTCATACACACACACACACACCTTCATACACACACACACCTTCATACACACACACCTTCATACACACAGACACATATATACACACACGGACATAGACACAGGCACACACACCTTCATACACACAGACGTAGACATAGACATAGACACACACACACACACACACACACCTTCATACACACAGGCACACACAAACATATACACACAGACATAGACATAGACACACACACACACACTGACACACACACACACACACACACACACACACACACACACACACACAGGCACTTTCAGACATCGTTGCCTGCTGTGGCAATTTCTTTGCTTTTAGAGATTTTTTTTGTCTTCGACTCTAGCATCTAATTTCCAAGCAACTTCAAACTGTTCGAGCCTGTATCTCTTCACATTTTTATTCAGATCTGACATTTTCCTCTACCAATAGTTTTAGAAAACACAAGAATTGAATAGATCAAAACAGTTTCGCTTTATTGAGTTTGGGCAAGGTGACATTTCCAAAAAACTGTTTCGAATCCAATTTCCTTGAACAACATTAATACAATTCACTCAATGGATTTTCTGCGCGTAAATGAAAGTTAACAATGTGAGTATCTTTTGCAAGCAATGATGCTTGGCAACGAAGTCTCATTTTTATAACTGAACGGGGGGTGTTTTCTTAAGGCCTAAAAAAAAAATAGGTGTGGTTACGGTAACCCGGCCTACCCTATTTTTAGGGGCCGATCCTATAACTTTTTATTACATTTGTCAAAACAAAAAAACAAAAAAAAACCGAGTGCAAAAAACGCAATGAAAGCGAAAGCGCCCGTGTCGCACACTTATTTCCCTGTCAAGTACCGTACTTTCCGGGTCATAAGGCGCGACTTTTTTCCTCTTGTATAACGAAGCGCCTAATCCGTGTATGAAATACGAAAAAAATCAAAGAGACCGCTTGAGTACCAGTCAAACAACTTGTGATAATGCATGTTTCAGCTACTAGGTACTGCCCTGCCTTTGATCTGGCCGCACACACAGATTTCCACTCTGTTAAACTCGGTCACTGACCGGTCACTGACCCCGATGCAGGAAGTGTTTCCTCTCTCATATATATGACAGGGGAACCACCTCTCATGGCAAAAACTGGGTAATTGACCCCTGGGAAGAAGGTCGTGTCTTTTAACAAGGCCACCCAGCTATCACAATGCCTTTGGTCACTGACCGGTCACTGACCCCGATGCAGGAAGTGTTTCCTCTCTCAGATATGACAGGGGAACCACCTCTCATGGCAAAAACTGGGTCATTTTGGTGCGCCCTATTGGCCCCCTGCGTCCAATGGGTGACTGGATTACAAATTTTTTTTTAAAAAGAAGGGGGTGCGTCTTAGATAACAAAGCGCCTTGTCACCCGGAAAGTACGGTAGGTTTAATTTGTACACATTAGAAAAAAAAGTAAAAAAAAAAAAAAAAGTGATTGCCTACCTACCTACCCTATTTTTTTTGGCTATGTTACCGTAACCACACCTATTTTTTTTTTTGGCCTAATCAATACCACAATGCAATTTATTGAAAGGTGGAAAGCATGCCACACAAATAAAACGCAGAACAACAAACCGCAAAGGACACAAAAGAAGAAGAAAACGACCAAGTGAAAAACAATTATGATACTAACAGTTTCTTTTCTGATTGGAATCCGGTTGGGTTGAACTGTTTCTCAAGGCTGCGGCGTATTTTCTATTTTTTTTAAATTTTATAAGACAACCTTTTTCTTTCAAAATCTGAATAACAAAGTCGGACAGTGGTGAGATGAACAAAGTGGAAAAACAAAGGAATTCTGTACTCACCATTACAAGGACATCACAATAATACGAATGTTCGCTTAGAAAAGCTTCATCAGGAAACACAAACAAAGGACAACAAAAAGCAAAAGCAACACTGACGGAACGAACACGGACAAGGCTGGACACGAAGATGGAGGGAAACACAAAAGGGAAGGAACTCTGTCAACGGAAATAAAATAAAAGGGAGAATTCCTTTGTTTTTCCGGTTTTTACCAACTTTTGAGGGCGCACGAAGGACATGATAATTCAAGTCACTTGTTCATTTCAATGCTTGTTACTCTCTCAGGTGCCAGCAGATTGGTTCCCCATAGCTCTCATTTACTCTCGTTACACAATGGGGGCCCGGTAGCTCAGTTGGTAGAGCACTGGACTTGTGATCGAAAGGTCGCAGGTTCGAATTCGGGCCGGGACGGACACGGGTCAATTTTATGTGCAGACCCAGAGACGGAAGCCATGTCCCACCCCCGTGTCATCACAATGGCACGTAAAAGACCTTGGTCATTCTGCCATAAGTGCAGGTGGCTGAATACACCTAAACACGCAGACACCTGGGTAGTGCGACTCTGTGGCTGCTAGCTTTCCACTGGGAGGAAGCGACCCGAATTTCCCAGCGATGGGACAATAAAGTAATGAGAAATGAGAAAATGAGAGAAATGAGAAATCATGTCGTTTAATTTATATGTGAGTGCTTACGTCGCTATATTTCTCAGATCATACGTCACACAAGAAGAGGTCCATACATTCCAAAGGTTTATTCATATACTACACAGTCTTCGAATCTTCCAGAAGTTGAAATATCCAACAGCACGGAATGATCGGCGCGTGAAAGTCTCTGGACAGGCATTAACAACAATTTTCCCCCGCAGACACACGTAGTAGAAACCGTTCAGTCTTGGAAACGTCAGCACCGTGCGTCGTGGACGTGATTGGCACAATCCTGAAAATGACGTCTTGTGAATATTAGTCGAAAATGACGTATTGGCAATAGGGGGCGGTAAGTGGGTTTTTTTTTGTTGGGGGGGGGGGGGGGGGGGATATTATCATTGTGTTCATATATTTGCAAAAATACAGTAGCTAAAATAATGCAGCTTACAACGATTACACCGTAATGAACGCAATTTTAGAGTACATGGGAGCCTTTCCACGAGACAAGATAATGAATACATACAATAAATAAATAAAATTATAAATAATTATAAAATCTATAAATGATAAAATCCGACCGCAGCGTGTCCTGTATACAGTTTATGCCTGCCACACAAACACATGAACCGGTGGAAAAACAGGCTGGTCAGCAGAAAGACAGACATCATAACAAACAAAGAGGGAAAGAAAGGCAAAACAGACAGACAGACAGACAGACAGACAGACAGCAGCACACACGCAGTCTGTCGCACATTCCACCTTCGTTTGATGATAAATAATGATGATGAGTAATGTTTTAAAGCCCTCACGGTAAAACCATTAGGGGCATGTTCACGGGTTTGACCCAGACTTTAGATGGTAAAAAACAAGAAATTCCTACGAGGTAGGAAAAACACCCCCGTCAAAGGGAAATAACCTTCTCAGTTGGTGGCAGTGACTGAGTGAGAATGGTTATTTCCCTTTGACCATGAATATGTCCCTCTATAAGTCCTTGTAGAATCTTAATCCACCAATAACTCCCTAACCGTGTGTTTGACTGGTCCCAATTTTTGTAAGGACCGTCTCAGGAAAGTATATAACCTGTTCACCAAGTTTGGTGACGATCGGTCCGTTCATTCTTGAGATCTATATGCGAACACAAACACACACACAAACAAACAAACAAACAAACACATCGACCGAATCCTATACACACCCCTATACCGGGGGTGTAAAAACAAGTCGCGTAAGGCGAAATAACAACATTTAGTCAAGATGTCGAACTCACAGAATGAAACTGAACGCACTGCTTTTTTCACCAAGATCACATACTCGTAGTTTCCTCAGTCCACCGCTCGTGGCAAAGGCAGTGAAATCGACAAGCCATGCAGAATAGTGCGGTAGTGGTCGCGCTGAGCAGGATATTCTGTTTAGCTTACTGAGTTTGTTTTTAATCCAAACATATCATATCTATATGTTTTTGGAATCAGGGACCGACAAGGAATAAAGATAGTAGCTTACTCTCAATCGCTCTACACACACACACACGCACACACACACACACACACACACACAGACACAGACACACATACACCACGACCCTCGTCTCGATTTCCCCTCTATGTTAAAACATTTAGTCAAAACTTGACTAAATGTAACAAGTCGCGTAAGGCGAAAATACAACATTTAGTCAAGTAGCTGTCGAACTCACAGAATGAAACTGAACGCAACGCAACGCAGCAAGACCATAATACTCGTAGCATCGTCACTCCACCGCCCGTGGCAAAGGCAGTGCCAGTGGAATTGACAAGAAGAGCGGGGTATTCGTTGCGCTGAGAAGGATAGCACGCTTTTCTGTAGCTCTCTTCGTTTTAACTTTCTGAGCGTGTTTTTAATCCAAACATATCATATCTATATGTTTTTGGAATCAGGAACCGACAAGGAATAAGATGAAAGTGTTTTTAAATTGATTTCGAAAAAAAAAAATTTGATAATAATTTTTATATATTTAATTTTCAGAGCTTGTTGTTAATCCAAATACAACATATTTATATGTTTTTGGAATCAGCAAATGATGGAAAATAAGATGAACGTAAATTTGGATCGTTTTATAAAAAAAATATTTTGTTTACAATTTTCAGATTTTTAAGGACCAAAGTCATGAATTAATTTTTAAGCCACCAAGCTGAAATGCAATACCGAAGTCCGGGCTTCGTCGAAGATTACTTGACCAAAATTTCAACCAATTTGGTTGAAAAATGAGGGCGTGACAGTGCCGCCTCAACTTTCACGAAAAGCCGGATATGACGTCATCAAAGACATTTATCAAAAAAATGAAAAAAACGTCTGAGGATATCATACCCAGGAACTCTCATGTCAAATTTCATAAAGATCGGCCCAGTAGTTTAGTCTGAATCGCTCTACACACACACACACACACACACACACACAGACAGACAGACAGACACACACACACACACACACACACATACACCACGACCCTCGTCTCGATTCCCCCCTCTATGTTAAAACATTTAGTCAAAACTTGACTAAATGTAAAAAGAACAAGAAACAAGTCGCGTAAGGCGAAAATACAACATTTAGTCAAGCTGTCGAACTCACAGAATGAAACTGAACGCAATGCAATTTTTCAGCAAGACCGTATACTCGCAGCATCGTAAGTCCACCGCTCGTGGCAAAGGCAGTGAAATTGACAAGAAGAGCGGGGTAGTAGTTGCGCTGAGAAGGATAGCACTCTTTTCTGTACCTCTCTTCGTTTTAACTTTCTGAGCGTGTTTTTAATCCAAACATATCATATCTATATGTTTTTGGAATCAGGAACCGACAAGGAATAAGATGAAAGTATTTTTAAATTGATTTCGAAAATTTAATTTTGATCATAATAATAAGAATAAGAATAAGAATACTTTATTATCTCATAGAGAAATTCAGGCGTGGTACATAACAATAATACAAACAGGACATTGTTTTTACATCATAGACATATAGCACTATATAACAGGGCAGGTTATAAACACACCTCCCACATAGCCTACCTTTCTGGCCATTCCTTGCATTGTGCTTACGCATTCAGTCATGAACACATCCATGTCTCACTTACACATCGCACACATGGACATTCTTATACGCTCAACTTACCCATTCACACATGGACATTCGACCACGCTCCACTTACACATTCTTATACGCTCCACTTACACATTCACACATGGGCATTCTTATATGCTCCACTTACACATTCCCACATGGACATTCGACTACGCCCACTTACACATTCCCACATGGACATTTTTAAAGCACTGCGCTTACATATTCTCGCACACCTACGCGTATAACGGACTATGGCTAAACATCATTGCAAAAAATCATAGCATACAATATATCACAGAAAAAATACGGACGTACATAAAACCAATACATACATGTACATTACTACTGATTGCACTGGCAGAAGAGGGGCTGAGTCGGGTATGTGGATGTGTTTACATGTTGCCAAGGGTGATGAATTTGGGGATGAAGCTGTTTTGCAGTCTGAGTGTCCTAGCTTTGTGCGTGCGAAGTCTACGGCCAGAGGGAAGGAGTTCATAGAGGTGGGCAAGGACATGGGACCTATCTGAAGCTATCCGCCTACTCTTTCTCACCACACGCTTTTCATACAGGGACTCCACACTTGCTTGCTGCCTGCCAATCACCTTGCTACTGACATTCACCATTCGCACTAAGACATTCCTGTTCTTCACACTCAGACCTCCATACCAGGGCATAAAACCAAAAGTGATGACAGACTCGATGAAAGAGCGGTAGAAAGTTTGAAGGATAGAAGGGTTCACATTCAACTTCCTAAGTTTCTGAAGGCAGTAGATGCGTGACTGACATTTTTTGTGTATGAGGGTGGTGTTTGCATTGAAGGACAGCTTATCATCCATAACTGTGCCACGATACTTATATCCAGTCACACGCTCAACAGTCACACCATCAATCATCAGGTCAGGGACAGGGGCAGGGTTTCTTCTAAAGTCTATCAGAAGTTCTTTGGTCTTTGTCACATTTAGGTCTAAAAAGTTGTCTTTACACCAGGCGTTGAAACGTTCTACTTCTGCAAAGTAAGTTGCGTCACTATTGGAGAGATCTTTTTATATATTTAATTTTCAGAGCTTGTTTTTAATCCAAATATAACATATTTATATGTTTTTGGAATCAGAAAATGATGAAGAATAAGATGAACGTAAATTTGGATCGTTTTATAAAAAAAATATTTTTTTTTACAATTTTCAGATTTTTAATGACCAAAGTCATCAATTAATTTTTAAGCCACCAAGCTGAAATGCAATACCGAAGTCCGGGCTTCGTCGAAGATTACTTGACCAAAATTTCAACCAATTTGGTTGAAAAATGAGGGCGTGACAGTGCCGCCTCAACTTTCACGAAAAGCCGGATATGACGTCATAAAAGACATTTATCAAAAAAATGAAAAAAACGTCTGGGTATTTCATACCCAGAAACTCTCATGTCAAATTTCATAAAGATCGGTCCAGTAGTTTAATCTGAATCGCTCTACACACACACAGACAGACACACAGACACACACACACACACACACACACACGCACGCACATACACCACGACCCTCGTCTCGATTCCCCCCTCTACGTTAAAACATTTAGTCAAAACTTGACTAAATGTAAAAAGACAGGATCGATGGTGCCTTTCAGCCGGTGGCTTTTAAATAGCGTTCAGTGCCTGGTGTTGCATTGACAAACACTTTTAAAACACTGTGTTATGTCTGTGTGTGAAGTAAAGTTTTAATCGGACTTTGTTGAATTTAACTTTGTCTTCTGTACAAATAGGGATCCATTAGGAGCCAATGCAGGTGCATGGGTGCATAACCTCATTACATTTAGTCAAGTTTTGACTAAATGTTTTAACATAGAGTGGGAATCGAGACGAGGGTCGTGGTGTATGTGTGTGTGTGTGTGTGTGTGTGTGTGTGTGTGTGTGTGTGTGTGTGTGTGTGTGTGTGTCTGTCTGTCTGTCTGTCTGTCTGTGCGTGTGTGTGTGTAGAGCGATTCAGACCAAACTACTGGACCGATCTTTATGAAATTTGACATGAGAGTTCCTGGGAATGATATCCCCGGACTTTTTTTCTTTTTTTCGATAAATACTTTTGATGACGTCATATCCGGCTTTTCGTCAAAGTTGAGGCGGCACTGTCACACCCTCATTTTCAATCAAATTGATTGAAATTTTGGCAAAGCAATCTTCGACGAAGGCCGGACTTTGGTGTTGCATTCCAGCTTGGTGGCTTACTAACTAATGAATGAGTTTGGTCATTAAAACATCTGAAAATTGTAATTTTTTTTTAAATATTTTTTTTTATATAAAAGGCGGCCGGGAGCATCCTTCTTCATTGGTCTTTTTTCTTGTATCAATCAAATTCTTACATTTTTAAATCAACAGCCTAATTAACGAAGAAGCTTTTTTGATAAATTGATTTCGCGGATTGACACAATTGGCAATTTCAGAAATTATTCAAAAAGTATCACTCTGTGTAGAAAGCATCTAGGCATTTTTTTCTTCTTCTCTTTTTCACGTGTCCAAGTTGAGAAAGTTAATGACATTATCTCGTGTAAAAGCCTGTCAAGATATGAAATAGTGAGCAGAACTGTTGTTAGAGGAGGACCGCGTCTGTCACTAATTTGCTGTTCCAAAGGGTTTGTTACAAAAAAAAGCTTTTAATCGACTGGAAATGTGCCAATAGCCACTGGAAAAAATAACTATTTTGTCTCTGCAAACTTTCGGAATATTTGCCGTGTTACTGTTTTTTTCGAGAAAAAAACACACCACATACGCAACTTGAATCTGCCTTCGAAGGTCAACATGGTCGCTGCCATTTAGTCCACAGCACGAGGACACGGAGAAAATCGAGGTATGGAAAGATCGAAGTTCGAAAAGGTCGAGGTAATAAAACACGAAGGGTATAAATGAATATAACTAGGTAGAACCACAACGGCATATGAACTCCGCCGCACGGCCAGCTTTGCGGCATCCGTCGGAGAGAGACTCTAAATCGTGCAGTCTGTCGAACGCAGAAGAAGAAGGTAGAACCACGAAGTCGAAGGAAGAGAGTCGATAACACACGCGCACACGCACGTGCGAACGCAGGCACACACGACCGTACACACACACACACACACACACACACACACACACACACACACGCCCACACACACACACACATACATACATACACGCACGCCCGCACGCACGCCCGCACGCACACACACACACACCCTGACACACAAAGTGCAATGCAAGGGAGATAACACACTCACCTCCGCAGCCTCCCCGGTTACACTGGACCTCTCGGAGTTGTCGGTCTTGGCCAGCGCACTCAGTTCCACCGCAGGACGGCTCGGGGGTATCACAATCGCGTTGTCGTTCCTGTGATTAGCATCAGATTTTGTCATCACTATCGTCATCATCATCGCCGGCGGAGTAATGTCTTTGTACATTGTCTGTATAGATCTCATCGTTGTCAATTACACGGTCGGGAACAAAGAGGAAAGTTTTCAAAATGGGCGAGAAGAAACAGAATACATTCGCCTTCATCTCACTCGAGGCTAAAGGTGTGGTTCAATTGAGCTAATATGTCGATGATGTCATAAACAGTGAATTTTCCGGATGAAAGTAGAAAACTCGTTTAGCATAAAGGGAGAGTTTTCAAAATGGGCGAGAAGAAACAGAATACATTGGCCTGCATCTCACTCGAGGCGAAAAGTGTGGTTCAATTGAGCTCATGGCGATGATGTCATAAACAGTGAATTTTCCGGTTGAAAGTAGACAACTCGTTTAGCAGTTACGAATACAGGTGAAGAGCAGAAATGGGTTTGGTTATTACACCCCCGGTATTCACACCCCCGGTATAGGGGTGTGTATAGGTTTCGGTCGATGTGTTTATGTGTTTGTGTGTTTGTGTTCGCATATAGATCTCAAGAATGAACGGACCGATCGTCACCAAACTTGGTGAACAGGTTCTATACATTCCTGAGACGGTCCTTACAAACATTGGGACCAGTCAAACACACGGTTAGGGAGTTATTGGTGGATTAAGAGTGACATATTAATGGTCAAAGGGAAATAACCTTCTCAGTTGGTGGCAGTGAGAATGGTTATTTCCCTTTGACCAACGGGGGTGTTTTTCCTACCTCGAAGGAATTTCTTGTTTTTAGTCTAAAAGCAAAACAAAACAAAAACAACAACAACAACAACAACAACAAAAACAACAACAACAACAACAACAACAACAACAACAACAACAACAACACGTGCACGTCTCATTCAGCAAACAACAACAACAAGAACTGAGTGTTTTTTGTTTTGTTTTTTGTTTTGTTTGTATCAAGAAGTGCACACAATATTACGCGAGTGGATCAGAGGTCGGTTAAAAACCCCGAGCGTTCATGTTTTCTGTCAACACAAACCGGATAGCTGTACTGTTTAAATAGAGATGACTGCCCGGCGCCTTGCATTTCATTGTATTATTTTCCTTGCCGCTATTATACATAGAGAATACTACATGGCTTGCTGTGTCGTACCAGATTTACACGAGTTGTTTTTTTAAATATTGAACTGCGAGCGAAAGCGAGCTGTTCACTATTTGAAAAAGCAACGAGTGTAAATCTGGTACGACACAGCAAGCCATGTAGTATTCTGTTTATCCAACATACTGTACTTACGTGTATTTTACTGAAAATGTCTTGCAGTCGATGCAGCTAAATTGAAGACGCTTGTTTTGGAACCTCGATCTCTTTCAAAGCCTCTTGCAATCTATATTACGTCAAAGCAAAGAAACGTCACTCTGAAAGTGTGGCGTGACGTCAGTGTTAGTTCTAAAGATTCATCGAGGGCAATTAGCGAGCGCAATTTGTGTTTCCATAATGACGTTTGTCTCGGTGACTTTGGCATCATGAGCAGTGGAAAAACAGGTCCCTGCCAGACTTGCTTGACATGACCTCATTTACATGATATACACACGTGTGATTTGAACGATTATTATCTGACGGGTGTCTCTCTCACGTATGTAGGATAAAACTACAGACTATACAGACAGACAGAGTGAAAGCTATACACACGCCAATTACCCGGGATGTAAAAACCAATATCGACGTCGTCGTTGAATTTTGATGTAACTCGTTTTTGGAGAAGAACAGCACTGATTATTTTCATTATGAAACAGTGTTTATA
Organism: Littorina saxatilis; assembly: GCF_037325665.1. NCBI lineage: Eukaryota > Metazoa > Mollusca > Gastropoda > Littorinimorpha > Littorinidae > Littorina > Littorina saxatilis. The sequence goes on from NC_090258.1 coordinate 18,705,499, forward strand.
TTCGTTCCTGGTTAGGATAAATAATGTTAAATCATGTCTTGTGGATCGTATTTAAGAGAATATTCGTCATGGAGAATGATTTACTCACTCCAAAACATCAAAATCACCCAGAATCGAGTTACGCCAAAATTCAACGAACAATAATGGTTTTCACATCCCAGGCGCCGGGCAGGATAGGCTCGTCAACCCTGACAGGCAGCTATCCTAAGAGAAGACCACTCTGAATTCAAAACGAGGGTAGAGGAGGCTCATCATCCATGGAAGGAAACTCGTCTAGGAGAAGGAAAACTCCGAAATGAAACCCACGCAGTCCCTCGAAGACGGAACGGCACTGGCCTTTTTTAGGCGGGGAGCAGACCGGGTGCCTACGCTATCCTCGACAAATGGTTGTGTCATCAACGAATCAACGTGATGGTGTCGTCTTCATGGATCGCAGCCAGGTGAAGACGGTGCCGGGCCCTCAGCCTCAAAGGGGCCCACCCAATGCGACTGGCGACTCCCACATCCCAGGTAATTGGGGTGTGTGTACGTTTCACTCCCTCTGTCTTAATGCCCTGTCCGTGCTCAGATATCTGGAATTTATGGAGCGATTGAGCTGAAATGTTGGTGCGTGGCTTGGAAGTGGTGGGTGCACGGTCGTATACAAGAATTAGATCCCAACCTTGAATGAAATAGGGGAAACGCCGACGCAGATATAATAGTTTGTCATCATTTTCACGAGTTTTCATTCACAAACACCTGGGAAATAAATCTCATGTTCCCCATGCAATAACTCGAGGTGGTGAATGGGTTTAAAGGCATAGAAAGCTGATGACTATTCACGCTAATTGCTTTACCCACAGCTGGAGACATGCTAAATTAAGTTCCCTGCAAGATATGGTGGTCTAGGACCCCTTAAATGTTGAGATATTTGAATTTTTATTTTGATCTAGATCGTCCTATTTATAGATTTGCCAACAGAGGTAACGTTGACGCAAGGGAAATAACTCCGCGTCTTTGTTGACATCCTCACTTTTTCAGAGGCTAGAACAAGCTGTAATGCATGTATATGGTCCGCGCATTGCGACATATCGTCATTATATGGCCTTATGATGCATTTGACATCGATTGTGGGCAAACTACACATCGTAAACACGGGAGCGAGTTAGTAAGCCTTTAAGCTTTCAGGTGAAACGTGGATTGTCAAAGTAAAAGCCAATCAGGCTGATTGTTTGATGTGTGGAACCATCGCGGCTTTGGATTTGTGTTTCCAAGGACAACGATTGTAAGCATTCACTCTCAAAGACCCAATCAATGTTGATAATTACCGCGGCGACTCATGGTCAATTTGCAACTTATCTCTGTAATCGCAAAATCCACAACGAAAAGTCAGAAACACTTAAAAGAAAAGAAATATGCTCAACACTTACTGAACTCACAGGTATGATCGCAGCTCTGTACATTTTCAGACTGGAAGAAAAGCGTCAACAAGCTACGTTTGACGTCACATACAAGTTTGACGTGTTATCTCGTGCTACTGTGACGATGCTTTGTGGCCCGGAGTTGGATTCTAAAAATTCGTCTCCCTGTGGGTTATTGTGCATTTTGTTGCACAACCAAAATGATGACAAAAACGATGTTTGGTGGCTTGTTGTCAGACCAGCATTTTGTTGTTGGTCCTCGGGGAGCATATCGCCTTTTGTCTCATTTATCAACCGCGGCCTTCGGCCTTGGTCGATAAAGATGAAACAAAAGACGATATGGTCCCCTTGGACCAACAAAAAAGCTGGTCTGTCAACAAGCCACCAAACATCTTATAATGTAATTGCAACTGTCTCCTTACTTTCAAGGCCCAATCATGTTCGTGTATCTCAGATGAGCAGGGTTAAACCCTGGATACATGCGTTTTATAAATATTATGCATTATTTGTATTATCTTCCCAGGCGATTAACATGGGATAAGACCTCCACTTTGCACACATACCAACAACTAACATCATTGTTGCCACCTATACATATAGTGGTACATTGGTAAGGCATGAATTTCAGCACATTGACACCCGTGACAGTTACACAACTAATCATTCATCAAGCAATTCCCATCCACACGATGATGTTTACTTAAAGTATGTGTCAAAGTGGAGGGGATGTTTTATCCCATGTAGAAGCCAGGACAGTTACCAGATGATGAGCAGAACTTTGTTTTTACGAGAAGGACCGTGCCTTTAGATCGTCCATGCACTGGCTATGCTGCTACGCTAATTTGCAATTTCTGTCCCCAGTACAAGAGACTATTTGGGACATGCAATGGCCACTGTCGCCTTACTTTCATAGCTGTGGTACAGTGGTACAAACCTGGTGTCGGAGGCCGCGCCCTCCACAATAAACAGAGCACGATCCGCTGTACCGCCATATAGACCACTCCCCATAACCACCATTCACTGAAAACAAAACAACAACAAGCGTCTAAATCTCCGATGGTGGTAGGGGCGGTATTATTATTATTATTATTATTATTATTATGAACATTTGTGCGCCTAATCTAAATATAGCCCTAGGCGCTTACAAAATATAAAATACATAGTGAACATTATACGAAACACAAATCGACAAGGACAAAGACACTCGGACTCATACACTCGCAGACAGGCGCACAGCGAGAACGCGACGCACTCACTCATACCAACTACAGGCACATGCATTCTAGACGGAAAAACAGTTGTAAATAAATAAATAAATTATTGGATACATAAAGTTAGTTGAGAGAAGAAGAATAGAGCTGGAAAGGGAAGAAGAAGGAGAAAGAAAGAGACAGATCAAGGACCAGCAGGAGAGGGGGATGGGTGGTCATTAACGGACTAGTGAGGGAAGAGGTGTGTGGTGGTCATTACGACGACGCCGACGACGATGATGATGATGAGGAGGAGGAGAAAGAGGAAGAGGAGGAGGAGGGGGACCATGATGACGACGACGACGACTACTCCTACTACCAAGACGACAACGACGAAGGCAAAGAAGAAGAAGAACAAGAACAAGAACAAGAACAAGAACAAGAACAAGAACTACAAGATAGTGACGACGACGAAAGTGGTGGCTACGATAATGATGATGCGGCTGCTGCGTTTGTTGCTGCTGCTAATACTGATGATGTTGACCACGACGACGACGACCATGATGATGATGATGATGATGATGATGATGATGATGATCCACCCATATTCTTGTACTCACCCGGCGGGTCCTCCCCCGAACACGTGTAGTACTGCACTTCAACGTGTTCTGCATCGCAGTCTTCCACTGTCACGGGACACGTCCGAGATCTCTCACGTGATCTCTCCCCAACGTCACCTTGGCAACGCTCACTGCACGCGCCAAAACCAGACCACGTGGTCCAGCCGACCCATGACGTCACATAAGACCCGTCACCTTTAAAAGAACAGATTGTGACGTGAACAGAGAAACCGTCATGACCGTGGAGGTGTCTGTGTCTGTGTTTCATTCACCCTTCCAAAAGCCTGGACTGATCAGTTTTGTGTGGTGTACGAGTATAATGTTTTCACGGCAAAGGAAATGTATACTCTACAGCGCAAGATCCGTGAATGTTCTGTAGTGGTGCAGGGGA
>NC_090258.1:18714099-18721599 GCF_037325665.1 Littorina saxatilis
AACAAGGTTTTATTCAGTTAGACATGGTACAGTAGTAAAACAACAAATAAAAGGAACACGAACTCAAGCGAACGCTTATATTACGTGCCCATTACACGAATGGTGGAAAATATAAATGTGATGTCGGACAGAGAATATTCTAATATATGCTATGTCATTATGTGGGTCAAATACAGGGTCAAAATAAACCAAACAAAGAGTAAGACAGTGATGAAAAGGTGTTTTAATACGTGAAAAATATAGCTGAAGGAACTGGTGAAACAGAAAAAAACCTACACGAGGAAGAGTTTAACCAAATGCAGGTGGTTTGTTTGTTGGGGGAGAGTTATCAAAAAAGAAGACATATAGGTGAATGGACTAGAAAACACAGACACACACACACACACACACAACAGCAGAGATTGAAAAGGGGTGGGGTAGCTTAGTCGACAATGACATTGACAATGACACTGACAATTGTTTTATGACAATGACAATTATTTTCATTTTCGAGGGTAATGGTATAAGCACAAAAGGGCTGCTTGTTTATTTTGTAGAAAGCAGTCTCGGCATGTGCGGCTGAGCTGACTCCATCGTGACCTGAGGTTGTATTCACGACCTTGCTTTAGCACACAAAGCACATAGGCTGTGGATGTATTTGTCTAACTTAGCACATAGGCTGTGGATGTATTTGTCTAACTTAGCACACAAAGCACGCAGACTTTGGATGTATTAGTCGAACTTAGCACTTAGGGTGTTGATGTATTTGTCTAACTTAGTACATAGGCTGTTGATGTATTTGTCTAACTTAGTACATAGGCTGTGGATGTATTTGTCTAACTTAGCACATAGGCTGTGGATGTATTTGTCTAACTTAGCACATAGGTTGTTGATGTATTTGTCTAACTTAGCACATAGGCTGTGGATGTATTTGTCTAACTAAGTACATAGGCTGTGGATGTATTTGTCTAACTAAGTACATAGGCTGTGGATTTATTTGTCTAACTTAGCACACAACTGTGGATGTATTTGTCTAACTTAGCACACAGGCTGTGGATGTATTTGTCTAACTTAGCACATAGGCTGTTGATGTATTTGTCTAACTTAGCACATAGGCTGTTGATGTATTTGTCTAACTTAGCACATAGGCTGTGGATGTATTTGTCTAACTTAATAGCACACAGGCTGTGGATGTATTTGTCTAACTTAGCACATAGGCTGTGGATGTATTTGTCTAACTTAATAGCACACATGGTGACATGCTGTTGATGTATTTGTCTAACTTAATAGCACACAGGCTGTGGATGTATTTGTCTAACTTAATAGCACACGTGCTGTTGATGTATTTGTCTAACTTAATAGCACACAGGCTGTTGATGTATTTGTCTAACTTAATAGCACACAGGCTGTGGATGTATTTGTCTAACTTAGCACACAAAGCACGCAGGCTGTGGATGTATTTGTCTAACTTAGCACAAAGGCTGTGGATGTATTTGTCTAACTTAGCACAAAGGCTGTGGATGTATTTGTCTAACTTAGCACACAAAGCTCGCAGGCTGTGGATGTATTTGTCTAACTTAGCACATAGGGTGTTGATGTATTTGTCTAACTTAGCACATAGGCTGTGGATGTATTTGTCTAACTTAATAGCACACAGGCTGTGGATGTATTTGTCTAACTTAGCACATAGGCTGTGGATGTATTAGTCTAACTTAATAGCACACATGCTGTTGATGTATTTGTCTAACTTAATAGCACACAGGCTGTTGATGTATTTGTCTAACTTGATAGCACACAGGCTGTGCATATATTTGTCTAACTTAATAGCACACATGCTGTTGATGTATTTGTCTAACTTAGCACACATGCTGTGGATGTATTTGTCTAAGTTAGCACACAGGCTGTGGATGTATTTGTCTTATTTAGCACACAGGCTGTGGATGTATTTGTCTTATTTAGCACACAGGCTGTGAATGTATTTGTCTAACTTAGCACACAGGCTGTGGATGTATTTGTCTAACTTAGCACATAGGCTGTGGATGTATTTGTCTAACTTAATAGCACACATGCTGTTGATGTATTTGTCTAACTTAATAGCACACAGGCTGTTGATGTATTTGTCTAACTTAATAGCACACAGGCTGTTGATGTATTTGTCTAACTTAATAGCACACAGGCTGTTGATGTATTTGTCTAACTTAATAGCACACAGGCTGTGGATGTATTTGTCTAACTTCATAGCACACATGCTGTTGATGTATTTGTCTAACTTAATAGCACACAGGCTGTGGATGTATTTGTCTAACCTAATAGCACACATGCTGTTGATGTATTTGTCTAACTTAATAGCACACATGCTGTTGATGTATTTGTCTAACTTAATAGCACACAGGCTGTTGATGTATTTGTCTAACTTAATAGCACACAGGCTGTTGATGTATTTGTCTAACTTAATAGCACACAGGCTGTGCATATATTTGTCTAACTTAATAGCACACATGCTGTTGATGTATTTGTCTAACTTAGCACACATGCTGTGGATGTATTTGTCTAACTTAGCACACAGGCTGTGGATGTATTTGTCTTATTTAGCACACAGGCTGTGGATGTATTTGTCTTATTTAGCACACAGGCTGTGGATGTATTTGTCTAACTTAGCACACAGGCTGTGGATGTATTTGTCTAACTTAGCACACAGGCTGTGGATGTATTTGTCTACCTTAGCACACAGACTGTGGATATAATTGTCTTACTTAGCACACAGGCTGTGGATATAATTGTCTTACTTAACACACAGGCTGTGGATATAATTGTCTTACTTAACACACAGGCTGTGGATATAATTGTCTTACTTAACACACAGGCTGTGGATATAATTGTCTCCCTTAGCACACAGGCTGTGGATGTATGTGTCCAAGTGGGTATACGCCCTTAATGTCACAGCCGGGACGGACACAGAAGGTTTCAACGAGAAAGAAAGCATCTTGAAAAACTGCAAGCGCAAGGGGATCGCACACCGGGACAACAGTTTTCATCCTAAATGATCAGTCCCATGTGCCTGTGTTGAGACAGGCCAAGTTGGGTCTTACATATCTTAAGTCTGACCCGAAGCGGAAATTCGGTTACTTAAAGTAGAACGCTTGGACGAAAAGTGAAATTATTGCCTGTCCCGTCATGATTTTTAATGTTGGGAATTTAACAAGTACCGTAAACTACCTTGTAAACGCCCAGTATGGAGCTAACGCCCACCTCCTACTTTGGGTAAAAAAAAAGGTGTATAGGGTACTGTACATTGTAACCCCCCCCCCACATCCCTCCCCTAACACACAGCCCCCCGCCCCGCCCCCCCCCCCCCAACATTTATTCCAAAAGTGCAAATAAACCCACCCTGTTTCTAGATGATTCTAATCTTCTTTACAAAATACAGAGATATCATTAGAGTGAATAATAACAAGATGCTGCAATGCAGTCATACCGGCGAGTTCATACATTTGCCACTGCAGTCTCTGGATAGCCATGCCAAAAGTGGACGACAATTTGAGAGACCCATCTAATGTTTAAGAGGTCGGCCTTAGGGGATTGAAAGAGATCGAGTGAACTGACTGTTTGTTTAATACCCCACTGTGTTTGACACGTATCTTACCCCCTCCCCCCTCCCCAATGTTGCTAGAACTGACTACAATTATGATATTTTAGTTTGTGCAAGTTTATGATTTGTATTCAGACACACGCGCTGCTGCTCGTAACGCTGGATATACGAAGCAGATCTTGAGTCATCATTGTCATTTGTGATATGAGCATTTGTTCAAAAACTGTAACACAAAAGGATCGTTGTGGTTAGTTTCCATGTTCCATTCTGGCGAGGCCCTTGCACACACAAGAACGCGTCTGTATCACAGAGAAGGAGACATAGAGGTTAAAGCCATTTTGCACAGAAACAAACCCTACTATCATTCTCGTAACAAGTGATCAGAATAATACCGCTATTTCTCACGAGGAACAGATTCTGCACAGGATACAGTACCTGGTAAATGCCCACCCCCTACTTTAGAGCGAAATTGGCGCATAAGGGGGGGGGGGGGGGGAGGGGGTAGGCGTAAACTACATGGTAGTTTACGGTATATTTAAACAAACGCATTGACTGATATTCATTTTGTAAGCAAAAATAGAATGTTTAAAACTCGGCATCAGCGAAAATATTTGTGAAGCATGCAATGATGGAATTTATGCTCAACAATTTTGTCAGTGGATTAAAGTGGCTGGCGTATAATCTAGCGTTGAGTCAGGGGGTGCTGTGATACCATCAACATTCTCATCTCTTGGCTTTGTGTAAAGGAACTGAACTTACTCAAAGCCATCGGGCATGTGTCTGACCTCAGGGCTGTCCTACATTTAGACAGCTTGACCGTTACATGGAGATGTCATTTGTTGGTAACTTTACTTACTGACTGCCCGTTATGCCTGTTGGCATGTAGGGCAGCAACGAAGGACCTCCACTCCTGTCTGTTCTGGGCGAGTCTCTGGATGGTACCCCACGTTTGGTTCAGGGTCTTCAGTTCTCCCTCAACCGTTCGTCGCCAGGTGTTATTTGTTAGTAAGGGTAAGGCGAAAAGCAAAACACAAAACCCTGTCTGCCAGTCTGTCTTTCTTTCTTTCTTTCTCTCTTTCTTTACTTCTGTCTTTCTTTCATTTCTTTCTTTCTTGGTAATTGTACTTTTTGTTCCTATTCATTCTGATATCCTTTTTTCTCGTTTTTTCTATCATAACATTGTTGGTCCTATTCTGTTCTTTAGATCTAACTACCAACAGTTCTTCTTGATCTTCTTCTTCTTCTTCTTCTTCAAATGTTCGTACATCCGTTCTTACCTTTTATGTTTCTCATGCCACCCTGCTTTTTCCAATAATGTCCCTTCCTTTGTGTTCTTTCCCTGTTTAATTCCTTTCCTCTTTCCCACCAACCCCTCCCCCACCCATCGGTTTCCGGTGTGACATCATGTCCCACACACGTTTTGCCTCCTGTTATTACATTTCTTCTTGCAGCTTTCATCGTTGTCCCAAAAAAGTTTTGTGTGTGTGTGTGTAAGATTCATTTTTATTTATGTCGTGTTTAGATGCCGTGCATGCGGTTACGACAGAGCTATAATCTTGGAGATTACGAGAACGACAATTTGATAACCTTTACCTTCTGCGTTTATCTGTGTTGCGCGCTTAAAAAGGAATAAAATTATGCAGATCATCATCGTAAACACGTCTTCACAGCGTGTGGCTCTCGCTGTGTATGTATGGCAATCCGAATGGTGCAAAAGTCCCTTTTAGCTCTTGATGTCTAAATAACACATTATTTAGCTAAATAACGCGTTATTTAGCTAAACAATGCTTTATTTAGCTATATCATGCATTATTTAGCTAAATAATGCATTGTTTAAATTAAACAATGCATTATTTACAGATACAGAAAAAAGAGAGCCCAGAGCACTAAATAATGCATTGTTTAGCATAAATAAGAGATTGTGTTTGTAAATAACTCATTATTTATAAATAATTACGCGTTTTCTCTAAACAATATATTATATGTAAATAAAGTGTTATTTAAATAAATAAAATATTATTTAGATAAATAAAATATTATTTATCTAAATAAAATATTATTTAGATAAATAAAATATTATATGTAAATAAAATATTATTTATCTAAATAAAATATTATTTATCTAAATAAAATATTATTTAGATAAATAATTTATTATTTAGATAAATAATTTATTATTTAGATAAATAATTTATTATTTAGATAAATAATTTATTATTTAGATAAATAATTTATTATTTACTGTTTTTGCCTTGAAATAGTATTATTACACTAAATAATGCTTTATATAGCTATATAATAGGTTTCCGCTATATAATTCATGATTTGGTAAATAATACATTATATACCGTAAATAAAATATTATATACCGTAAACAATTCATTGTTTAGCGCATCGCGAAGCCGTTTTTTCTCTTGTTGTTTTTTTCCACGTGTTTCCGTGGATCCACGAGAGCGCTGTTGATTCTCAAACTGACCAATCAGACAACTAGCATCTGTACACTAATTAAAGTCCCATTGTTGAGTGTGACGAAAACTCGTGGTGACGATTTTAAAACATGTTGGGTCACGCATGGTCCAATCTTACATGGTCCAATCTTACATGGTCCAACCTTACATGGTCCAACCTTACATGGTCCAATCTTACATGGTCCCATCTTACATGGTCCAACCTTACATGGTTCAACCTTACATGGTCCAATCTTGCATGGTCCAATCTTGCATGGTCCAATCTTACATGGTCCAACCTTGCATGGTCCAACCTTACATGGTCCAACCTTACATGGTCCAATCTTACATGGTCCAACCTTGCATGGTCCAACCTTACATGGTCCAACCTTACATGGTCCAACCTTACATGGTCCAATCTTACATGGTCCAACCTTACATGGTCCAACCTTACATGGTCCAATCTTACATGGTCCAATCTTACATGGTCCAACCTTACATGGTTCAACCTTACATGGTCCAATCTTACATGGTCCAATCTTGCATGGTCCAATCTTACATGGTCCAACCTTGCATGGTCCAACCTTGCATGGTCCAATCTTACATGGTCCAACCTTACATGGTCCAACCTTGCATGGTCCAATCTTACATGGTCCAACCTTACATGGTCCAATCTTGCATGGTCCAACCTTACATGGTCCAATCTTACATGGTCCAACCTTACATGGTCCAATCTTACATGGTCCATATATATTATTGGACCATGTAAGATTGGACCATGCAAGGTTGGACCATGTAAGGTTGGACCATGTAAGGTTGGACCATGCAAGATTGGACCATGTAAGGTTGGACCATGTAAGATTGGACCATGCAAGGTTGGACCATGTAAGGTTGGAACATGTAAGATTGGATCATGTAAGATTGGACCATGTAAGGTTGGACCATGTAAGGTTGGACCATGCAAGATTGGACCATGTAAGGTTGGACCATGTAAGGTTGGACCATGTAAGGTTGGACCATGTAAGATTGGACCATGCAAGGTTGGACCATGCAAGGTTGGACCATGCAAGGTTGGACCATGTAAGATTGGACCATGCAAGATTGGACCATGTAAGATTGGACCATGTAAGGTTGAACCATGTAAGGTTGGACCATGTAAGATTGGACCATGTAAGATTGGACCATGTAAGGTTGGACCATGTAAGATTGGACCATGTAAGATTGGACCATGCAAGGTTGGACCATGCAAGGTTGGACCATGCAAGGTTGGACCATGTAAGATTGGACCATGCAAGATTGGACCATGTAAGATTGGACCATGTAAGGTTGGACCATGTAAGGTTGGACCATGTAAGATTGGACCATGTAAGGTTGGACCATGTAAGGTTGGACCATGTAAGGTTGGACCATGCAAGGTTGGACCATGTAAGGTTGGACCATGTAAGATTGGACCATGTAAGGTTGGACCATGTAAGGTTGGACCAT
>NC_090258.1:18726599-18729099 GCF_037325665.1 Littorina saxatilis
CGCTGTGAGCTTATCTGCAATAGCACGTTATATAGTACCTCTGACTATGCACGAAACAAACGGCTGTGGTTCACAAGAACTCTAGCGATGGCTTTTGACTGTTCAGAGGAACTGGCGATAGGTATAAACCGTCGTCTGCTACGAGAACCACGACCTTGTGTGACCCTGCTTCCGGGCTTTTCTTTTTTCAAACTTTTAAAACTTGGAATTCTACTGATCTTGTCTTGATGAAAAAATAATTCTTTTATGAATTAAGAATGTTTGTGTAACAAGCTGTCAATTTATTATTTAGATTTTAAAAGTTATGTCTAGCGCCAAAACGCACCACGGTCCGATTGTCTCTGACACAATCCGCAAAATTAATTCTTTGAAAATTGCTCGCTCTTTACGTAGGGCACCAAGGATGTTCCCGTTTGGTGAGCGTTCAAATGGAAGGGTGTTTGAACTGTGTGTAAAATACCCGTGTGACCTGGAATAATAGGCCGTGAAAGGTGGATGCAGCGCCTAAAGGCAGTCGATCTACTGGCCGATGTGAATGCGTGATATATTGTGTAAAAAATTCCATCTCACACGGCATTAATAGGTAACATGCGCCTTGAGTCGCCTTGTGTGGTGAGATACGTGCGCGATATAAATCCTCGTAAATAAATAAAAAATAAACAAATAAACAGTATCTGTGATGGTTTACGGGAGGCTTACTGTGCCTTTAAGCGTGCCCTTTTAATTGATAAACAGTAACATTATATAACACACTTGGTATCTGTATGTTTAACTGTACATTAATCTGTGGCACAGCAAATTTAACATTAACTTTTGGCGCGAATTCTTACAATACATGAATGGACAAGAATGTATTAATCAATGCTGTTGTATCTGCGGTGTCAACATTTGCGACATCAACATAATCATGTATCCACACACACACATACATACGCATATACACATATACTTAAACATTTTCATTTACAAAAATTCGATACAGTGTTAGTCATTACACAAGTTGATATTCGTTTGAATGTGTTTGCAGTTTTGAATGATGCTATGCAGCAAATCTCACACAAATAGGAAGGTGGGCATACGTGATGAAAGAGACAGATATTTAAATAAACATGTACAGATAGAAAGACACGAAATACAAACAGACAGACAGACAGACAGACAGACAGACAGACAAATAGACAAATAGACAGACAGTCAGTCAGACAGACCGACAGACAGACAGAGAGACACGACAGACAGACAGACAGACAGACAGACAAATAGACAGACAGTCAGACAGACAGTCAGACCGATAGACACACAGACAGACACACTGACAAATAGAAACACACACAGACATACAGACAGACACATAGATACACAGGCACACAGACCGACAAACACACAGACCGACAGACACACAGACAGACACACAGACACACAGAACAAAACACAAACAGACACATCGACACATAATTATAAACACACAGATACTCTCTGTGTTCCAAAGAACACCAAACGACATAGCATATGCTGAAACTGGTCGCTATCCGTTGTACATTTTTTCTCATGTTGCATGTATAAAATATTGGTTACGCCTAGTCAAGATGAATGATTCCAGACTCCCTAAAAAAGCTTATAATAGGCAGTTGTATTTGCACAGGCAAGGCAAGTTTTGTTGGACATCCCAAGTAAGATTAACTTTGTATAAATTTGGTTTCGGATTTGTGTGGGAAAACCAAGGTGTGCAATGCGAGAAAGCTTTTTTGAAATGTTTTAGACAGAGGTTAATAGATTGTAATATTCAAAATTGGCAAGAGCGCATTAATACCAGCGCAAGGTTTGAGGTTTACCGCGTATTTAAGTTATCTGTTTGCATGGAAACGTATTTTACTTTTGTCAAAAATAAGCATATAAGAGATGTACTCATTAGGTTCAGAGCGGGCGTGTCCGAATTACGCTCACATAAATTGAGATACTCCCCACATATCCTACAGGACTTGTTTTGCCCATTCTGCAAAAAAGCACCTGAGGATGAAATGCACATTTTATTTCACTGTGATGCATTGAACGATCTTCGCTGCCAATACTTACCCTTTAAATACACATCATATCCTTGTTTGGTTTCCTTTCAGTTGATAATGCAAAACAAGAAGGGTCTCCATGATTTAGGCAGATTTATTTATTATGTTAACAAACGCCGTGATTTACTTCCTTAGGTGTAACGGAATGATTTATTTTGCTTCATGTCTCTCTGTTTTGCTGATGTGGTTGAGTGCATTGTGTAGTTGCTGGTTTCTAAACAACTATGTCCTTTGATGTATGTTGTAGTTGAGGATGTATTTGATGAGGCACCAGCCATCCCCTGTACATACCCATTCATGTATGTATGTGCGCGTGTGTGTGTGTGTGTGTGTGTGTGTTTGTGTGTGTGTGTGTGTGTGTGTGTGTGTGTGTGTGTGTGTGTGTGTGTGTGTGTGTGTGAGAAGGAGTGAAAGCCAGAATGTTTGTGTGTATGTGT
>NC_090258.1:18734099-18771599 GCF_037325665.1 Littorina saxatilis
TATGAAGACGGCGAGGTTCTTACTAATTACTGCACGGGTTATGATCGTTTCAAAGTACCATGAAGGTGCTTGGTTTTAAAACATAAGTAGTCTGTCTGTTTATAATTAAAAAAATATATATTATACGTTATTTCTATTGTTGACCAAAATATGACATTTTACACAGATCGAGACAGAGTTATTCCGAGGTGAACAATGACTGTCGAGATCTGTGTAACATGTCATACAGTGTATTATGGTCAAACATACAAATAACATTTATGTATCGATCGATTTAAGTTAGAATTCCTTTTATTTTTTACGATTGAACGCACACAAACATGCACTGTTTTGTAATGCTGGCTAACCGCCTAAATAATGAGATTTTGTTGGACTCTGACGTCACATGGCTCAAAGAAGGGAAATCCAATGTCCAATCGATACATATACAGGAAAACATACTGAAATTCTTACTTACATTTGTCCAGATACATCAGGAACGAACAATACCAACGCCAGCACACCCGCACACACCCACAAACCATACATGGCTGCCTTTGAGGAGAGGAGGACCTAGAGCTCTGAAGTTAGTTGAGTATTACTTTCTGTCTAGTGCCTCCTTGGTCCAAACTCACTAATCCATTCATTCGTCGCGATATAACCTTCGTGGTTGAAAACGACGTTAAACACCAAATAAAGAAAGAAAGAATCCCTTCATCACCCCAAACATCTCCAAACCGAGTTGTCAAAGTCACTGTGCCCGAATAATTTATGCGAATGACCGAAGGATATAACTGTATCCGTTTGATGCTGGGAGATGAAATGCCTCACATCTTTGTGGGACGATCTAGGAACAGGATTAGAGTTAAGATATAGGTACGTGTTGGATGTGTGCATACTGATAAGCTGTTTAAAACTGAAAAGCAAATAGCAAAGAAGTTGCTTCATAGGTTTGCCGTGAAGTAATGTTTTCCCCCGTAACTTTTTGGTTCAGATTTACTTGTCGTGTTTTCTAAAATGAGACTATATTTAATAGTTTTTTTCCCCTGCTGATGATGATGTTTCTGTTTGGAATATACTACCCACAAGAAGTAATTTGTCACTCCTTTCACCTCCAAAGCAAACAGTCGAACGACTGTTTTTTCTTACTTTTACGTTTAATTTTCTAAAAAGGTAATGTATGAGCCATTGACTGAAGTTTTCAGTTTAAAATCTTTACGGGCATTTTGATTTTACATGTACATGCAAGCGAGTATAGAAAGAGTAAGGAGATCGTTGGAGGAGCGTAGAGGGTGAGTGGGTCTGTACTGCTGAAGAAGCTCTGAAAGATAGGACGGTGTCTGATAGTGAATGGCAGTGTAGCACAGGCATGCATTTTTGTATTTTATGCGGGCCTCAACGGGAAGCCAATGGAGCTGCTGCAGAAGGGGAATTATGAAAAGCCGTTTGGCTCATAACCAATACACGTGTAATAAATAATGTATACACGTGTAAGAAATAAATACACGTGTATAAATTATTTCTTACACGTGTATGAATTATTTATTACACTTTTATAGGTTATGAGCCAAACAGCTTTCCATAGGGAATGGCGTGCTGTCTGCGTGAAGCGCCTAAGATCAATCTCGCAGCACAGTTCTGGACATGCTGAAGTTTGTTTTATCTGATAGGCGGGAAGACCTGACAAAAGGGAGTTGCAGTAATCTAGGCGTGACAGAACGAATGATGTAATTAGCGTTTTGGTGGCTTCGGTGGACAGAAAGTGGCGAACGGAGCTTATACGTCTGAGTTCTAGAAAGGTTGTTTTGCAGATGTGGTTGACTTGTGTTTTCATGCTAAGTTCTTTATCAATGAAGACACCGAAATCTTTAACTTTTGTCTGTGAAAGCTATTGTGGCGTCGCAAATGAGCAAGGAGTTGGACGATTGGGTGACTGTTTTGCGTGATGTTTGATTAATAAGCATGGCTTCTGTTTTGTCATGGTCGAGTTGCAGTTTGTTTTCACACATCCAGTCTTTAATATCCTCAACACATGTCAGGATACGATATTTTTCTACATCAATTTCAGTTTCCTTGTCAGAACTTCTCAGTTGTGTGTCGTCAGCGAAAAGTTGATGCGGACAGGAGTGATTGGACAGTATTTGAGACAGTGGCTGAGTGTACAGGACAAAAAGTATGGGCCCAAGAACTGAGCCCTGGCCGACCCCGAACTCGAGCTTAACAGGCTTGGAGGTCGTGTGGTTCACTGTAACCGAGAGACTTCTGTCAGACAAGTATGACGAAATCCAACTGTGGGCCTTCCCGGTGATGCCGAAATCATGTTCAAGATGAGTAACAAGAATTCCATGATCAATAGTATCGAATGCCGCCGAGAGGTCGAGCAGGGTCAGTATAGACATTTGATTTTGTTCAGATGCAATGAGAAGGTCATTTAAGGTTTGCACCAACACAGTATTGCACGCACGACATTGTTTCCTCTATTAACACCTCTACGTACAGAGCGACCAATATTATACATACACCCTTTCAAGACACTGATAAACTAAAGATTAGACTTTTGAAAGGCCCGTTAGAGGTTTTTACACTATTCTTTTGTATCATAGCATGATCTTTTTTCTCTATTCTTAGCAATGTAATCTTAGGTATTAAAAAGCTAATACTTCTTTTGTATCATAGCATGATCATTTTCCTCTATTTTTAGCAATGTAATCTTAGGTATTAAAAGGCTAATACTCCGTGGAAAACTGTAATCCATCCCCATCTGTTTTCTAAGAAGTGGATAGCCTGAAAGTAAAAGCGCATGCGCTGTATTACTTGAATGAATACAAAGACAGTGAACATGATTTTGGGGGACTTCAAACGATGACGTGTTCGCCCGCAAAAGCGGCAATCGTGTGGGTCACTCTTACTTTGCTGGAAACAATGTTTTGCTCGACAGAGTAAAATGAAGGCGACAACTCGAAGGGCATCACAGAAAACGACCAACATGTAAGCAAAGCACTGCAAACGCATGCGCAAAGACAAACAAGAATTAAAAGAAACGAACTAAATGTGTAGTAATAAAAGCACAAAATCAAAATTCAAAACATATATATACATAGCTGCTACTGCAAAACAGAAAGTATAGACCCCCCCCCCCCCTCCACTCTCTCTCTCTCTCTCTCTCTCTCTCTCTCTCTCATAGAAAAAAAAACCACACACTGACACACACACACACACACACACACACACACACACACACACACACACACACACACACACATGCACGTAGCCTTACTCCTTATGAAAGCCTGAGTTGATCTGGATTGTGTGTTTTTTGGTAAGGACTGCGCCTTTTGTCCGATTTATTCGCGCATAATTATAATCATCGCATGCTTTCGTCTACAGCAAGTCTTACGTGTTTCGTTCGTGCCGTCCACACGTATTCATTTTAACCTGCCTGTTTTGCCTCACGGCAGTCTACATGTATGTTTATCTGTACCATCGGTTCATCCCTGTGTACTATAAGAGCAGTACTTAAACCCTTATCGGAGGTTCTCCTTGACTTAATCTCAAACGTCAATTTGCTGTGTTGCTTTTCTTTGAGTGTATTGCTTTAGGCTATTAAAATATATTATTCGACGAACCGGTTGCCCCCCCCCCCCCCCCCCACACACTCACACAAACTAATGGATGACAGAAAGACAAGTCCATTTCGCTATTTTCTCGCAAATCAAAAATCAAAATAACTGATGCCTCTCTACCTACAGCCTGGTTGCCAACACCTCTCACGTCTCATTATGTTTAGCGATAGCTATCATGTTGATGTCTATCAAATAATCAAAAGGAAGTAAGCGCTCTGAATGTACACGACATGATTGTGTAATGGAGTAAGCGAGAGTTATACGTGGCCAATCTTCTGACACCTGAGAGACTGACAAGCATTGAAATCAAAGACGGCAAAAGCAGAGAAAGATTCTCTGCTTCTACCCTCTTTATTGAAATGAACAAGCGACTTTCATCCTCATTTGACATTTTACCGGCACGGTTGGCCTAGTGGTAAGGCGTCCGCCCCGTGATTGGGAGGGCGTGGGTTCGAACCCCGGCCGGGTCATACCTAAGACTTTAAAATTGCCAATCTAATGGCTGCTCCGCCTAGCGTCTGGCATTATGGGGTTAGTGCCAGGACTGGTTGGTCCGGTGTCAGAATAATGTGACTGGGTGAGACATGAAGCCTGTGCTGCGACTTCTGTCTTGTGTGTGGCGCACGTTATATGTCAAAGCAGCACCGCCCTGATATGGCCCTTCGTGGTCGGCTGGGCGTTAAGCAAACAAACATACAAACAAACAAACAAACAAACAAAATTTGACATTTTAGGATGTCGCTTGTTCATTTCAATGCGTTTTATTCTCTCAGGTGCCAGGAGATTGGTTCCGTATAACTGTCGCTTACTCCATTACACAAGTCGTTTGCATTTAGAGCGCTTACTTCCCTTTGATTATTTGATCTCTAAATAGCGCTCTGACTCATTTGTTTTATATTCTTTTTTATGTTGATGTCCAATTTTTTGCGACTATTTAAACAGACTAATGATCTTATTCTTTAAGAAGAAAAAAGTCTCGAAAAACGATGTGTGTGTGTGTGTGTGTGTGTGTGTGTGTGTGTGTGTGTGTGTGTGTGTGTGTGTGTGTGTGTGTGTGTGTGTGTGTGTGAGTGAGTATATGTGACGGTGTGTGTTTATGTGTGTGTGTGTGTGTGTGTGTGTGTGTGTGTTCGCACGAACGTTTGTGTGTGCGTGTGCACGTGTGTGGGAAAGTGTGTGTGTATATGCGTGCGTGTGCGTGTGTGTGTATGTGTGTGTGTGTGAATGTGTGTGTGTGTGTGTGTGTTTGTGGTTGTGTGTGTGTGTGTGTGTGTGTGTGTGTGTGTGTGTGCAGTCGTTACGTGCGTGCGTGCGTGCGTGCGTGCGTGCGTGTGTGTGTGTGTGTGTGTGTGTGTGTGTGTGTGTGTTATGTACTGTGTTCTGTGTGTGTCTCTATGTGAGGAATGTGACTGTTCTCTCTGTTTCGGTGCACAGGCTTATGCGCGTGCATGTACACTGTGTACTTAGTAGCTAGCAAAGAAAGCATTAGAGCGTTGCATGCAGTCATACTGGCTTCGTTCTACAACAATGCGAGACAATAAAATTGGCGTTATAGTTTTCGTGATTTGTAGCTGGAAGCCATTTAACCGTGATTTTGTTGACAGAAAGCCGATCAGGGATTAGCTATTATACCAGCCACGATTTCGCAACTCCATTAATATATGCTACTAGATGAATACCCGCTTCGCCAGGTGAAGGAAGGGAGATCAACGCGCAAAACACTGGAGAAGATAAGGAAGAGTTACTGGGAATGGATGTACAGAAAAACCAAAATCGGTTCAGCGCTGCGCGCTGAGAGCACGCACGTGTTCAAAACTTTTCACGATTGTGTCCGGGGTCTACCTGAATATGCCCACCAAATTTGAAGCAGATCCATCGAGAACTTTGGCCGTGAATCGTGAACACACAGACAGACAGACACACACAAGCCGTATATAGATATATAGAAGCTGGTCCATTTGGGTGAGAACCAAAAGGTCGAGGACCAAAAGGTCAAGGCACAAAAGGTCGAGGACCTTAATTTTGGTCAAGGGTCAAAATGTCGAGTGCGACTCGATGTCGCAACTCCATTTTTTTATTTTTTATTTTTTATTTTTTTACTTTTGGGAAGACGCTTAAGCGTGCCCTTTTAATCGATAAACAATAACATTATATAACACACTTGGTATCTGTATGTTTAACTGTACATTAATCTGTGGCATTAATCTCGTTTTTACACTCTTATATGGTGCGTTTTTCATCAAGCTGTGTACAGTGTTTATTTTTAGGATTTAACCCAAAACTGCTAATCTATACCATAGTTAGAGAGGTTTGTGTTCGACGAGTTTTTTTTAAAGCTTACCACAGTTTTATAGTGCGTTTCCTAAGCTGGGAACAGTGTTTTTGGATTTTTTAAGAAAACTGTGTTATTGCGGCAAAGTAAGAGAGGTTTGTGTTCGAATCATTGCTTTCAATATATTTTACATTTGTATATTGCGTTTCCTGTTAAGGTGTGAACAGTATTGGTTAATCGTGAAAGCAAGATAGAACGACAATCCAGAATGTCCCAAGCACACCATGGTGGCAGTCAACTAACCAAACCTGAAAACAGACCCCTTTGCCAACTGTGAAGGGCATAGTTTTGTTTCAACGTCCCCTCAACCAATATGGCTGTGCGTGACTCTAAGGGCATACGGCGGCGCCCCCCACCCCCCCACCCCCTTTACCCCCCCCCCCCCAATTATTATTATTTTTTTAATTGAAGACTAGCTCCCTCCATTCTAAGATTTAGTTTTCTAAGATTTTCGGTTCACAGCCTCTGTAAATTCACCCCCATGTTAATACTCCCTCCATTTCAAGAACTGCATTTCTCAGATTGCTGGAGTGTAGTAACTCTATATCATGAAATGATGAATGCAAGATAAATGAACGACAATTCAAAATTCCATTTAGCGTTGGCTGGTATTTGCACTACAACAGTGGTAGACAGTCAGCTCAATCAATCAATATGAAGCTTATATAGCGCGTATTCCGTGGGTACAGTACTAGTTCTAAGCGCTTGTCGAAGAGTTGTCAACACAGGACTAACAAAGAAACTAACATCTACAGACGGACACGAACCCTATCACACACTAGCAAACCCTGATAAGCATACAGCAAACAATTGTTTAACAACAATGTACACATCAATAGCTAGGTCCAAACAAAATAATATTAAACACAAAGAAAACACCTCTCACAGAGCACAGCACAAGAATGTTTTTTGGGGCACAACACATCACGTCGAACATGAAAGTCGCAGCCAGCTACGGGAATGACTGAGTCTTCAACCTACTCTTGAACGCGTCAAGAGAAGGGCTCTGGCGAAGCTCAAGCGGCAGGGAGTTCCAGACGGAGGGGCCCGCGGAGGGAAATGCACGCTGACCAGCAGATGCGAGTTTCGAGCGAGGGATGTGAAGGCGGAGTGGGTCAGCAGCAGAACGAAGGGGACGGTCGGAGGACTGGGTGTACAGGTCCAGGGAGGATTGAAGGTACTCGGGAGCAGAGTCGTTGAGACACTTGTAGACCAGAGTGGACAGTTTGTAGGAGATTCGGGTGTTGACAGGGAACCAGTGCAAGGAGCGAAGTAGGGGGGTGATGTGGTCTCGCTTCGTCTTCCTCAACGTCAGCCTGGCAGCAGCGTTCTGGACTCGTTGTAGGCCATGAATGGATGAAGCGGGGAGGCCAGCCAGAAGGGAGTTGCAGTAGTCCAGACGACTGAAGATGAGGGAGACAGCCAGCTTGACACAGGCGTCGTGGGTGAGGTAGCGACGGATGGAGGCGATGCGTCGTAGGTGGAAAAAGCAGGTCTTGATGATGAAGGAGATGTGTGTCTGCATGGAGAGAGTGGAGTCGAGAAAGACGCTACCAAGGCTCTTGACAGCAGGGGAGAATGGAACAGTCGCGTCATCCAGCTGGAGGTCGGTCACAGTGAGGGAAGCAATCTTCTGTCGTGTTCCAACGAGAAGGGCCTCCGTCTTCTCACTGTTCAGCTTCAACTTGTTCTCAGTCATCCAGTTCTTGATGTCAGTGAAACAACTGGAGATGGATCCCAGGAGATGGTCAACGTCCTCCGGCTTGGCGCTGTTCTGGAGCTGCGTGTCATCGGCAAAGGAGTTGTAGTTCAAGCCGTGGCGTTTGATGACCAGGGAGAGGGGTTGGGTGTACAGGGTGAAAAGGACAGGGCCGAGGACAGACCCTTGTGGGACGCCGAAGCGGACAGGGACAGGCTGAGAAGAGAACGAATCAGTGGTGACATCGACAGTCTGAGAGCGGTTCTGGAGGTAGTTCTGGAACCAAGAGAGGGCGGTGTCGTGAATGCCGAATGTGAATACCCCACACTCAGAACGAACCTCTTTGCTAATTGTGCCTACGCTAAATCATGAATGCAAGATTGAGAAAAGATCTATAATTCTACTGCCCACTGGGTTACATACAGTCGAACTCGCTTAAGACGAATCACTGGGGATCGGGAAATAAGTTCGTCTTAACCGAAATTCGTATTAAGAGAATTGATTGATTTTTTTATTTTTAAGTCTTGTACATTTTATAGTGTTTCAATTTGTTTCTTTCGCAACTTTCATGCTGCTTCATGTTTGGACAATACAGTGACATATTCAGTTACATGTTCATGTGTGTCTCATGTTGAGTGATGATTGTTGAGTTTGAGTGAGAGTGAGCACACAGATGTTTCATCCATTTGTTACGTTTTTGGTCACACACACACACACACACCCGGTCCATGTGCGATGTTTCGCTCATGATCATGACGATGTTCCAGCTGGAGTTTAGCAAACAAGACAAACAAGAAAAAGAATACAAACCCAAAAAATGTGAGAAGAGTTTATTTGATTTAAATAAGTGAACAAACAACACATGAGGTCAACATACACAAGTATATCTATGGAAGTGTTGGGCGCCGATTAATGCTTTCATCGTGGTCGAGCTACATTAATTGATATTGACTATTGTTATACTCAAAATGTGACTCATTTTTTTCCGTAAACATGATCATTATAAATAAAGGGAGCTGGCAAATGCAAGAAAAGACACATCCCAAAGGGTAGATGTGTATTCGAAATGTAGAGAAAAAGGAACATACATTTAAAAAGTACTTGTAAGTTGTAACTGCTATATATATAATTTAATCAGATACACACAAAGGAATAGTACATACATGCTGGACACACAAAACCTTCATAAACATGTATAAATGTTCACATTTTGTGAAGGGCGAAGCAGGCTGCCGAGCTAAGGACATTCATATATGCTTGTGTGTTTCATTTCTCTGTATCTCTTTTTCTCACACACATGCACATACCCACGCACACTGACACATACACACGGCATATATATATATATACACACACACACACTGACACTGACACACACACCAGGGTGTGCACACATGACACACACACACACACACACTGACACACACACACACACTGACACACACACACACACTGACACACACACACACTGACACACACACACACACTGACACACACACACACACTGACACACACACACACACACTGACACACGCACACACACTGACACACACACACACACTGACACACACACACACACTGACACACACACACACACTGACACACACACACACACTGACACACACACACACACTGACACACGCACACACACTGACACACACACACACACACTGACACACACACACACACTGACACACACACACACACACTGACACACACACACACACACTGACACACACACACACACTGACACACACACACACACTGACACACGCACACACACTGACACACACACACACACTGACACACACACACACACTGACACACACACACACACTGACACACACACACACACTGACACACACACACACACTGACACACGCACACACACTGACACACACACACACACACTGACACACACACACACACACTGACACACACACACACACTGACACACACACACACACACTGACACACGCACACACACTGACACACACACACACACTGACACACACACACACACTGACACACACACACACACTGACACACACACACACACTGACACACGCACACACACTGACACACACACACACACTGACACACACACACACACTGACACACACACACACACTGACACACGCACACACACTGACACACACACACACACACACTGACACACTGACTACACACACACTGCCGGGCACACACACACACACACACACACACACACTGGCACACACACACACACACACTGACACACACACTGACACACACTGACACACACACACACTGACACACACACACACACTGACACACACACACACACTGACACACGCACACACACTGACACACACACACACACTGACACACACACACACACTGACACACACACACACACTGACACACGCACACACACTGACACACACACACACACTGACACACGCACACACACACACACTGACACACGCACACACACACACACACTGACACACGCACACACACACACACTGACACACGCACACACACACCAGGGTGTGCACACATACACAAACACACAATTACAAGCACACCACACACACTCCACAGACCTATAGGTCCCTGCATATACAGATACGTCTGTCTCACTCTGTGTTTTTTTCTTGAGATATTAAATATTAACTTAGCGTCAAATTTGTACATGTATACCAAATAACCTATCAAACCTTAAAGTTATAGTTATAACAAGCTTACAACAATTCACATTCGCATTTTTGTGTGATAATTAAGGGCCTGGAGTAATTTTGTCAAAATGAATCATGTTGTTATGTAACAATTCAGTTACACATGAGTGTTGTCAACGTTACCTAAATTGTAAGGATAAACTTTACTAGCACCAGTTAAAATGGCAAACTGAAGCGCTCGTTTGTTCAGAACGACGTCAAAAAGATCTCAGCCGGCCAGCCTGGTCAGTGTTTTTTTTTCCAAGGTTCGTAAGTAAGAAAAATAGCAGTTGGTATGATTTTGTCTAATGCATCTGTTTTATTACAACCAACTATTGATATTTTAAACATACGCTGATCATTGTAGTCCATCAATTATCATTTAATCATCGCATTCTAAGAAAGAGCAAAATTCTCACTTTGCGCGCGGTTCATTTCCAGAATCGCGTAGCGCGAAGTTGGAATTCCAACAATGGCGGCCATAGTTGGAATTCCAACAAAGCGCAGGTCAGTTCCGGAAAAGCGCCACTGACTAGATGGGACGCAACAGAAGTAAGGGAAGTGACCTCCCTTGGACACCAAATAAACATTGCGGAACACTTGCATTCCGGCGACTTTGACACATTCAAACTTCTCAAATTCCCATGATATGTCGATCTGGGGGCGAGTTTAAAGATTTCGTCATAAGCGTGAGTAAATTAGACATTACGCATGCTTGGGAATCCAAAAAGTGCTCGTTATAAGCATAACTTATTCGTCACAAAGAATTCGTTTCAAGCATTTTTTTTAAGCATGAAGAAAGAGGTATTCAGTTGGGAACTTAAGGGGAGACCGGGCAGGCAAAATGAGTTATTTTTGGTCTCATGCACCTTTTTTGGGTTGTTGCATTTTTCACACCTTTGAACATCCTGGAATGCATTCAATAATCTGCTTTTGTCATTTTAGACATGTATTCATGTAAATAAAACCATTTTCAAACCGATGTTTTGTTGTTTTTGTCTGTGTTTTATCAAAACAATCGAAAAAATGGTCTACTTTGGATACTCCGTGCTGGTAAATGTGCGCACATGACATGACCCTTCGCTGTTCAAACTGTGTGGAAATTTCCGTTCTTCAAGATGACGTCATCGCCGTTGGGGAATTTCCGTTGACATAGGCACAAAGAGAGAGAATCCGTTCCAACCGAAACCCCGGAATTAATATATGCAAATATATGTAGGTCAAAGGCATTTGGCGCAAGCGCAGTAGACAACTTATCAGTCCCCCGGTGTCAACAAATCCATGACTTTTTCACCGATTTAGCAGCATTTTTCAAAGTTTTGAGCTGCGGAGAACAACCCTAACATTGGAAATGTTCGGCATAGTGGCAAGAAATATCAGAGAAAGATGAACCAACAGCAGCGAACAGTAGAAGGAAGTAACAACACTCCGAAATGAACCAACATGATCGTATTGAAGCAGACGACATTCTAAGATTCTTGACTCGACGGGGTGGGTTTTGCTTCTTTCTCTTTTCGATCTTGTTTGTTTGACAACGTGATTTATTGCACATTGTTATGTTGTTGTTGTTGTTGTAAGAATGTGTTAGGGTTTGCAGGTAAATGATAAACAGTTTGTGTCTGAAGTATTTTGCGGGTTTCTTGATCCAATTTACTGACCATGCCGCCGCCGCATCCCCCCCCTCCCTCCCTCGATCATCTCTGTGATATCGTCTTCACAACCCCTATTTTATTGTTCTTCGCTGGCCAGTCATTGAGAGCTTACTATGGTGTAACATGTCATCATTATTCTTTGTCTGGGGTCAAACTGAGAAGCAACATCTGAGCGATGTACGACTGACACAGTTTCTGTTTCTGGTCATTGACCGTAGGAAAATAAGTACCCTACTAGAGAGCGTTCTCTAATTCTAAAGGATTGGTTTACACCAGCATGGCTGACCAACCTATCATTGACAGCAATATTGTTGTCAAATCTTTTCCATTAACTAAGGAATAAAAAAATAGATCCAATTTACTTCACCAAAGAAAAAAAAGAGTTAAACTAAAGGACTGGGGATGCAACTCATGAATCAAAAGCATAAAGATCACCTGCAAACAGTGCTAGGTTTAGGAAATCTGAAAATGTATACACACACACAGAACACACACACACACACACACACACACACACACACAAAACAGACAACAGGCAAGAAACAAGCAAATACATAGCAAGTGTGATGAAATAAATTAATTTTAAAAGAAAAATATGAAAAGAAAGAAAGAAAGAAAGAAAATAATTCAGCTAGTTTAGGTATTAGTTCCTGTGTGTATGTGATTGTGTGGTTACTCAAATCCCATAGTAAACTTGACATGTAAATTTTGTGATAGGGGCCGGTATGTATATATGGGATAACCTTCTGTGAGGTTTAGTGTGTGACAGGGTGACAATACTTTGATTTCTTTTGCTTTTTCGTGGCTGCTTTTATTTTCAATTATTTATCATTATATATATTAAAACATACACTTTTTTGTCATTAAGTTGTGTGTGTTTGGGTATTAATAAGTAGTGCAAATCCACATGTAATGAGTATGAGTCACTGTTAAATTAATGAATGTCTTTTGTGTGTGTGTGTGTCTGTCTGTCTGTGTGTGTCTGTCTGTCTGTCTGTCTGTGCGTGTGCGTGCGTGTGTGTGTGTGTGTGTGTTCGTCAACCGACATATGTGGGTACGAGCCGCTGAGGTGGTTGTAAGAAAACCCGCCTGGTTCAGTGGTTGGGGGCTGATTGGGATTTCTGATTTACCGGCCTAGCCAAAAAGTTGAGGTACACCCCATGCAACATGGTCATTTGCAAAATAAAGTACAAGCACTTGTTGACGTTTATATTGAGTCTTAAAATTTGCAGCTTATTACAAACAAAAACCATGGACAGTTGTATCAAATATTAAATCAGTGTTTGTGTATTTATTAGGTTGGAGCAAGGGGAGAGCCAGTCCTCCTGTGGTGGCAGCGAGGAGAAAGATTGACCTGATGGAAAAGTTTGCTAAACCGGAACTACCCTCTTTCACAGCAGAAACATCAGCTTTGCCATCTTCTGACCAACCATAAGAAGATACAGATACTTTGCCATCTTCTGACCCATCACAAGCAGATATGGATACTGGTATTGTGCAACGTCACTCCGCTGACATGTGTTGGGCTATTGTCAACATTGATCAGTTCAATCTATTGCTGAAAGGTCTATATCCTGTGCTGAATGCTTGTCTGATAGCAGTCTGATTATGAAAGAAGGTGATGCATCAGCCCAAGGATTTGCACAGGCCCTGCATCTGGAGTGCATATGAGTGTCCATTCAAGTCTGCAGTTGTTTACTCTTCTCCCGGTGTTTGCAACGCTTCGGGTGGTAAAGTTGCATTTAAAATAATCCGCGTATGACCATGTTGGTACATGGAAAGGGACATTCAGCTTTATAGAAATTTGCTGCAGTGTTAGGATTGAGCACAGAAATACTGTAATTAAAATGTTGCAACTTTTGAATGGCTTGATAGCTTTGTTCCATTTGTGTATATATAATTATGTAATGTTGATGATTTGTGAAGCATCATTTCTATGCAATGGAATAAGAAATCAGTGCATCCGTTGGGTTTTTATGAGTCTGACAGTTTGGTTCTGATCAATATTTTCATATCAGCACAAACACAGATAATTGACTTTTTTAATGTTTTCATATGATTTTTTTTTAAATCAAAAAAATCTGATAATTTGATTATCAAATCATTTCCCCTTCATAGTTAAAGTGTTATTCTGGTTAAAAAAAACCACCCCATTAATTCAAGCTCTACTGTGGTACTAGTTTACCGGGGTACTAGTGAGACTCTTTTACATGCTGTTTTCTCTACATGTAATTTGAGACAAAATGTGGTAATTAAAATGTTGTAACTTTTGAATGGCTAGATGGATTTGTTCCAATTTTGTATATGTTGTTTATGATTTGTGAAGCACCATTTCTGTGCATGGAATAAGAATACAGTGGATTCCTTGTGTTTTTATGAGTCCGACAGTTTCGTTTTGATTCATATCTGCACTAACATAGATGAGTTTTCAAATGATTTTTTTTTTAAAAAGTCCGGATAATTTGATCGTCAAATCATTTCCCCATCATAGTAAAGTGGTTATTCTTATAAAAACATATCAATTCAGGCTGCACTGTGCTACTAGTTTGAGTTACTGGTGGGAATCTTTCAAATGCTGTTTTCTCTGAATGTAATTTTCAGACAAACATCTGTAATTAAAATGTTGCAACTTTTGAATGGCTTGATGGATTTGTTTCATTTTTGTTTATGTTGTTTATGATTTGTAAAGCGTCAGTTTTGTGTATGGAATAAGAGTTAAGTGCATTGGTTGGGTTTTTATGAGTCTGACAGTTTGGTTCTGATTCATGTTTTCATATCGGTACAAACAAAGATGGTTGTTTTCATATGATGTATGTAAAAAAATCCTGATAATTTGATTGTCAAATCCTTTTCCCTACATAGTAAAGTGGTCATTCTGATAAAAACATATGAATTCAGGGTGCACTGTGCTACTTGTTTTTTTTTATGTACTGGTTCAAATCTTTAAAATGCTGTTTTCTCTGAATGTAATTTTCAGACAAAACGCTACAATTAAAATGTTGCAACTTTTGAAAGGCTTGATGGATTTGTTCAGTTTTTGTATATGTTGTTTATGAGTTATACAGCATCAGTTCTGTGTATGGAATAAGAGTTCAGTGCATTGGTTGGGTTTTTATGAGTCTGACAGTTAGGATCTCATGTATTTTTCTTATCAGAACTGAACCGGTAACTGAAAATGCTAAATTAAAATAATATATTGCTTAGAAATGCTTTTCGATACACAGAATTATTAAACACACACATATTGCTGCAAAGAAGAAAAATTGGATCAAAACATGCATTGGTTCACAAACTGTAACATTTAAAAAAAAAAGCACATTTTATAACGTTTTTCTCACATTTTGGTGAATAAAACCCCCCAAAATTGCTTTTCACTCAAAATTTAAAATGGTTTCCCTTAATTAGGTTATTCTGCTTGCAAAAATCAAACAAGCAGCAAGCTGTTTCAAAAAGAAAAAAAAGTGCTTACCTACCCTGTCCCCCCTTAAAACTAATACGTTAAAAGTCAAAATTCGTAACTGGTTAAACAGACACTTTGAGTTTGACCGTGGTGGCAAGTTTAACTTGCTGGCGTACATGCGCACTGATAAGGGGTCTCTGCTATTTCTGTAGAGTCATTAAGGGGGACGGCTAGAATGGTCAGGTAAGCGAGGCCAAGTTAAAGTTTAATCGCACAGGCCGAGAGATGCAGGTAAGCGCTTGTTAAAAGTAAACTTTGTGTTCATGTTCAGGCGAGTCTGTCTGTCGGCCTGTGTGTCTGGCTGTATGTCTTTTGCTGTCTCTTGTTTCTTCTGTCTCACTCTATGTTGTTGTTAAAGGTTAGAGAGCTATAGGGTAGTGCCATTGTGTGTGTGTGTGTGTGTGTGTGTGTGTGTAGTTGTGTGCGTGCGTGTGTGTGTGTGTGTGTGTAGTTGCGTGCGTGTGTGTGTGTCTGTGTGTGTGTGTGTGTGTGTGTGTGTGTGACGCAACTAGCTATGGCGTTTGTGTGTGTGCATGTGCCGCAACTAGCTATGGCGTGTGTGTGTGTGTGTGTGTGTGTGTGTGTGTGTGTGTGTGTGTGGATGTGACGCAACCATCTATGGCGTGTGTGTTTGTGTGAGTGTGAGTGTGTTTGTGTGTGCGTATGTGTGTGTGTGTGTGTGTGTGTGTGTGTGTGTGTGTGTGACGCAACTAGCTGTGCACATAAGCAAAACTATTTTCCCCCCAGCAGAACAGCACATATGACAGCGCCATCGGGTAACAGTTACAACAAGACATCATAGACGGCAGCACAGTCTGCACCAACAACAGCAACAGCACCCACACTTTCTACGCCAATAACACCACACAGTACCATGGCCCAAAACCCAAACGCAAGCAAAGATGGCGGGATGAGGCTGATACGAGATGACCTGGTAGTGGCCGAATACGGCGGTGCCTCCAACCTTATGTTCAACGAGCTGGTCAAACAATGGATTGTGAGTACAGCCCAGTGTGAACGCTCTTTACTTAACTCATTGTCTCCCAGGTACGAATATATCCGTTCCCACTCATATGGCTCTATCTGACCAGGTACGGATATATCCGCTCAGACTGTTAGCTTCAGTCGCTTCCTGTAACGTCCATCTAACGCCTGCATTCCATCGTGTTGATACACAGTTACTACAATTCTGAGTGATCGGCTGCAGCACAGTACAGCTGGTCTCGGCTAAAAAAAACCTTGGTCAACATAGGATGGGTAGAAAGTGTTGAATCTAAGATACCCTTATTCCTGTCGTTTTCTTCAGGCCTCAGCATAGGAAAAGAGCATTATTACACCCCCGGTATAGGGGTGTGTATAGGATTCGGTCGATGTGTTTGTTTGTGTGTTTGTGTGCGCATATAGATCTCAAGAATGAACGGACCGATCGTCACCAAACTTGGTGAACAGGTTCTATACATTCCTTACAAAAATTGGGACCAGTCAAACACACGGTTAGGGAGTTATTGGTGGATTAAGATTCTACAAGGACTTATAGAGGGACATATTAATGGTCAAAGGTAAATAACCTTCTCAGTTGGTGGCAGTGAGAATGGTTATTTCCCTTTGACCAACGGGGGTGTTTTTCCTACCTCGGAGGAATTTCTTGTTTTACCTGGTTACTTGCCAGAACTAAGCAGCTTGACCGCGGCCGAATATAGCGGTGCCTCCAACGAGTTGGTCAAACACTGGATTGTGAGTATACAGTGTGAACGCTCTTTGCTTCATTCAAAGATAACCCCTATTCCTTTCCGCAAAAAGCATCATGCCACCACACACGTTTTCTTCAGGCCTCTGCATAGGAAAAGAGCACCCTGTTACTTGGTTGCATGCCGAAACTAAACAGCTTGGCTGCTTACCGTGCATAGTGAAAAATTGATTCTCAAACTTATTCCGTAATTAACATTTATGTCAAGCTGAAGTAAAACAAACAAGTCGCGTAAGGCGAAATTACTACATTTAGTCAAGCTGTCGAACTCACGGGATGAAACTGAACGCACTGAATTTTTCACGAAGACAGTACAGCTTCGTCAATCCCCGCGTGAAGGAAATCGCTCACCTCCCACCTGCAAAACGTAGTGATGTTGACACACCAGATTAGCGCGGTAGCATATTGTGCTAAGCAGGAAAGCGCGCTTTTCTGTATTCTTGTTAACTTTTTGAGCTTGTTTTGAATACAACCTATCATATCTATATGTTTTTGGAATCAGGAAATGATAAAGAATAAGATGAAATTATTTTTGGATCGATTTCTTAAATTTTAATCGTAAGACTAATTAATCTATTTTCGTTAATTGTGATCACATTTTAAGAGTAAACATAACATATATATATATATATATACGGCTTGTGTCTGTCTGTGTGTGTGTCTGTGTGTGTGTGTGTTCACGATGCACGGCCAAAGTTTTCGATGGATCTGCTTCAAATTTGGTGGGCATATTCAAGTAGACCCCGGACACAACCTGGTCGATGAGAATTTTCAACACGTGCTCTCAGCGCACAGCGCTGAACCGATTTTGGTTTTTCTGTTCATCTTCCAAGATCCATTCCCAGTAACTCTTCCTTATCTTCTCCAGTGTTTTGCGTTTATCTCCCTTCCTTCGTGTGGCGTCAATCCATATTCCCGTTACTATTTTTAGAAGGTCACTGTCCACAACGCTTTCATCTCAGGGAAGCCGGATATTCCCGTTACTATTTTTAGAAGGTCACTGTCCACAACGCTTTCATCCCGGCGAAGCCGGGTATTCCTCTACTTCTTCCCGGCGAAGCCGGGTATTTGGCCCTGCTTCTTCCCGGCAAAGCCGGGTATCATTCGGCTCTACTTCTTTCCGGCGAAGCCGGGTATTCATTCTAGTATGTATATATTTTTAGATTCAGAATGGGATGAAGAATACGATGCAATCAATTTTAAATCTGTTTGTGAAAAATCGATTTTAATGACAACTTTAATTAGCAAACTCATTAATTAATTTTTAAGCCTCCAAGCTAAAATGCAATACCAAAGTCCGGGCTTCGTCGAAGATTACTTGACCAAAATTTCAACCAATTTGGTTGAAAAATGAGAGCGTGACAGTGCTGCCTCAACTTTCACGAAAAGCCGGATATGACATCATCAAAGACATTTATAAAAAAAATGAAAAAAACATCTGGAGATACCATACTCAGGATCTCTCATGTCAAGTTTCATGAAGATCGGTCAAGTAGTTTTCTCTGAATCGCTCTACACACACACACACACACACATACACCACGACCCTCGTCTCGATTCCCCCCTCTACGTTAAAACATTTAGTCAAAACTTGACTAAATGTAAAAAGCAACAAAAAAAGCAAGCAATGATGCCGAGAGGAGCTCAAAGTATCCACCTTATAGTGGCGAATATAGCGGTGCCTCAAACCTTTTGTTCAACGAGTTGGTCAAACAATGGATCGTGAGTACAGCCCAGTGTGAACGCTCTTTGCTTCATTCAAAGATAACCCCTATTCCTTTCCACAAAAAGCATCATGCCACCACACACGTTTTCTTCAGGCCTCTGCATAGGAAAAGAGAATCCTTTTACTTGGTTGCATGCCAAAACTAAACAGCTTGGCTGTATTCTTGGTTGCATGCCGAAACTAAACAGCTTGGCTGTATTCTGGGCAGAGTGAGACATTGATTCTCAAACTAAAGTCTACAGTAGTTAAGCAAGCAATTGACATGAAAATACTTACCCACTCAATCACTCTCCTATACCCACTCACGCATGTACTCACTAACTCACTCACTCACTCACTCACTTACTTACTCACTCCTTACCCACTCAATCACTCTCTCATACTCACCCATGCACTCACTCACTCACTCACTCACTCACTCACTCACTCGCTCACTCGCTCACTTACTCACCCCATCCGTCAATTAAAGAAACCAGCCAACCATCCATCCAATCAACGAACCAATCAACAAGCCATATCCCATTCACCCCTAAACCAGCCAATCAAACAATCAATGAACACACCTGACGTTTTCAGAAAGCCGGGAGAAAGATCTACCATTTCGCCTTCGGTCAGTCACCCTTCAAGGTCATGGACATAGCAGTGGAGGCTTTGAAACAACACGCTGGGGAAAACGCTTATCTGGATGTCCAAGGTCAGTATACAGGGTCAAGGTGATTTCACAAGGTGGGGTCACAGTTCAGTGTAAACGTTAGAAGTCAGGCAACACGACTATTGGAATCGGCTGGTGTGAATCAAATGCCTATAGATCCAAATGTTCCAGGTGAGAATAAAGGGTCAAGGAGATTTCAGTGTCACAGTTCGAGGTTTAAAGGCATATGTACTCGATGACTATACACGCTAATTGCTTTACCAACAGCTGGAGACATGCTAAATTAAGTTCCCTGCAAAATATTGTGGTCTAGGACCCCTTCAATGTTGAGATATGTTAATTTTCATTTTGATCTGGATCGTCCTATTTATAGATTTGGCAACACATGTAACGTTGATGCAAGGGAGCTAACACCGCGGCTTTGTTGACATCCTCACTTTTTCAGAGGCTAGAACAAGCTGTAATGCATATATTATGGTCCGCGCATGGTGACATATCGTCATTATATGGTCTTATGGTGCGTTTGACATCGATTATGGGCAAACTACACTTTGTAAACACGGGAGCGCGTACATATGCCTTTAAGTTTGAGTTAAGGGAGCATAAGTATGAGAGTCGACTGGTAAGTGTATACTGGTAGAGGACTTTGCAAATTCATAAATCCTAAATCTGTATTACCTACATAATTATATTCTGACATGATCAGTTTAGACTAGAAACAGAAGTAATGCGTTCGTGGTTTATAACATTGTTTTCAAAACTTAAGCATTGTTTGAACTAATACACATAAATGCATGTAGCACATGGTATTTCAAAATCAACTGTGTAATTAGATAGCTGTTGTTTAAAATCTGTCAGAAAGACATATAGACAGACAGGCAGACAGGCAGACAAACAGAAAGAGATCGAGACAGGCACTCACAGAGACAGACAGGCAGACAAGAAAACACTGAAATACTCTTTGCTTACTTTTCGATGTATTGTTTAATATATTTTAACATCATTTTACATGTCGGTCAACCCACGTCGTACTACGTCATTGAAACGTACTTTGACGTCAACAGGTTTGCCAGAACTACGTCAAGGAATATGTCGGTTTCACGCGAGGTACGACGATTTGACCATCGACCCCTCCCAGATCATCGTTGGTCCAGGAAGCAAGGAGCTCATCTTTCTTCTGATGAGCGTCTTCAATGGCAGTACGTTTTACGATTTAAATATTATATTGGAAAATGAAATGTACATAAGAAGATTGTGAGTATTGTTACAGTCGAGATGAACAGATGAAAAAATGGCAGTAGACCTATGTTTTCAGCCTATATTTCTGTGTAAGCTAAAATAACTAGCATGTCAGGTAGAGCTCTATTCACAAGAACTAGAAAACACAGGGACTCAAGAAAAAGAAAACACAGAGAACTCATCTTTCTTCTGATGAGCGTCTTTAATGGCAGTACGTTTTCAAGCAATATTTCTGTGTAAGCTAAAATAACCAGCATGTGTGGTAGAGCTCTATTGTCAAGAACTAGAACACACAGGGACTCATTTATCATCTAGGAAGACAGAGAATCAAAAATAAGTATAAGACTTCTTTGGGATCAAACTCATTTACTTATTTAATTTAATGGCGTTTGGGAAGAAAGGACTAAGTCGCACAGAATACTTTCATGTTAGAATTTACTGACATATTTATATTTTAAACTCTGTGAATCTAGTTACATTTCAAATGGTTTTGAGATATTGGAGAAAAAAACCACAACAGGGCAGGTTACTTTCCTCACAACTCTGCAGTGGTTGCTGTGTTATTATGTGTGTTTTATCTCCCTTGTCTCTCTCTCACTCCCCCTCTCTCACTCTCTCTCCCCCTCTCTCTCTCTCTCTCTATCTCTCCCCCCCCCTCTCTCTCTCTATCTCTCTTTAAAAATGTTTTTAGTAGATCAGTAGTGGATTATTAGTAGATTAGTCCCTCTTTAGGGCGAGAGCCAGATGCAAAAAAAAGCATATCTATGCTTATTCTTGTAACCCTCGTAAAATAAAGAATTGTCATTGTCATTTTCTCTCTCTCTCTCTCTCTCTCTCTCTCTCTCTCTCTCTCTCTCTCTCTCTCTCTCTCTCTCTCTCTCTCTCTCTCTCTCTCTCTCTCTCTCTCTCTCTCTCTCTCTGTTTTTTTTCTTTTTCAAAAATGCTCGTCTATGTTTTGCCAGACGTTCTGATCCTGTCCCCGTCGTGGACAACCTACAAACCTCAGGCCCTGCTAGCCGGACACAAGCCCGTCATACTGACCGTGGGGGTGGAGTCGGAGTGGAGGGTCACGCCTGAGATCTTGGAGGAGGTAGGTACGGCCGCAGTGGCGTGGTGGTAAGACGTCGGCCTGGGTGGTAGGACTGGGTGGCCGAGTGGTAACGCACTTGCGCTCGGAAGCGAGAGGTTGCGTGTTCAGGCCTGGGTCAGGCCGCAATTTTCTCCCCCCTTTCCTAACCTAGGTGGTGGGTTCAAGTGCTAGTCTTTCGGATGAGACGAAAAACCGAGGTCCCTTCGTGTACACTACATTGGGGTGTGCACGTTAAAGATCCCACGATTGACAAAAGGGTCTTTCCTGGCAAAATTGTATAGGCATAGATAAAAATGTCCACCAAACACCCGTGTGACTTGGAATAAAAGTGTAAAAAAATTCCATCTCACACGGCATTAAGTCTCAGGGCTTGGAAACATGAATACACGCATGCAGGAAAAAAAAAATGGGTAGCGCCGTATACTGTATGGCAGCTCGCTTTCCCCAGGGAGAAAGCAGCCCGAATTTCTGTGAGGTTACCCTCATGGACTATATAAAATCTTATCCTCCTTATCCTTTATCCTCTTAATTGGAAGGTCGTGAGTTCGAATCCCGGCCGCGGTCGCCTGGTGGGTTACGTGTGGAGATTTTTCCAACCTCCCAGGTCAACTTATGTGCAGACCTGCTAGTGGATTATCCCCCTTCGTGTGCAAACGCAAGCACAAGACCAAGTGCGCATGGAAAATATCCTGTAATCCATGTCAGAGTTCGGTGGGTTATAGAAACACGAAAATACCCAGCATGCTTCCTCCGAAAGCGGCGTATGGCTGCCTAAATGGCGGGGTAAAAACGGTCATACACGTGCAAAAACACGAGTGTATCAGGGAGTTTCAGCCCACGAACCCAGAAGTAGAAGAAGAAGAGGTAGGTACACGATGGAAGGACTTTCTCTATAGAAAACCAACGCACACACCAAAAAATCACAATGACATCCATAACTATAACAATAACAACACTGTATTGTCCTTTACATTGAATACATTAAAACGGAAAATTGTCTTCGACACGTCTAACCTGCCTGTCAACGATTATAAAACACCATCTTGTAATCAAACAATCGAGGAAGCAAGCAAGCATATACATATAAACTAAAATGAAAATGAAAAGAAACACACTGACAAACTAATACCAAACAGAAACCAAACAAAATTAACTAACCAACTAACCAACCAACCAACCAACCAAACAAACAAACAAGAAGGCAGCTAAGCAAGCAAACAAGGAAACAAACTTATAGAAACCAGGTAAAGGAACAATATCATCGTTTCTGACCTATCATTGGGGGATCTGCGTGTGGGGGAAGGCTGGGGGTGTCACTCGGATGCTGCCTGTTCTTCATGACCTATCGTTCGGGGATCTGCGTGTGGGGGAAGGCTGGGGGTGTCACTCGGATGCTGCCTGTTCTTCATGACCTATCGTTCGGGGATCTGCGTGTGGGGGAAGGCTGGGGGTGTCACTCGGATGCTGCCTGTTCTTCAACCGCTCCCCTTACTCCACTAACTGACCTCCTTAGAAATATGAGGATAGGCTGGGATCCAATAATTCCTATTATTAACATCTTAATTTTTTGGGTTGCGCTCTCTCGTTTCCGTTGCGATGATAACCTAAAAAGGTTCCTGCAATGTATCGATCCTGATCCTAATCCTGATCCTGATCCATTCTTAACCCTTCAAGGACAAAGTCATATCTCACGGCAGTTCAATCAATATGAGGCTTATATCGCGCGTATTCCGTGGGTACAGTTCTAAGCGCAGGGATTTATTTTTTTTATTTATTTTTTTATTTTATGCAATTTATATCGCGCACATATTCAAGGCGCAGGGATTTATTTATGCCGTGTGAGATGGAATTTTTTTACACAATACATCACGCAATCACATCGGCCAGCAGATCGCAGCCATTTCGGCGCATATCCTACTTTTCACGGCCTATTATTCCAAGTCACACGGGTATTTTGGTGGACATTTTTATTTATGCCTATACGATTTTGCCAGGAAAGATCCTTTTGTCAATCGTGGAATCTTTAACGTGCACACCCCAATAATAATGGAGGCCAAATGCACCTCTGTCTTGACGCTGGCGTATACAAGTGTCCTGAAATGATATGATGGAGGTATCACAAACAGCGACTGTGCGTTTTATTTTGGCGTGTCCTAACTTCCATTACAGCGAGGTTAGTGACACGATTTGAATGTTAGCTTAGTTTAAATGAAAACATTGTTGTTCTGTGAAGTAATCGCATTACAACTTTATATTGGGATCCTTCCGGAATAAATTGAAAGACAAGAAACATGAAACAAATTAAACAATAATCTTTGAAGTGAGTCTGTTATGACCATTGACAATAATCATGGATGCTTCACTAAACATTTACAGTTTCACACTAGCACCGTCTCATGTCTCGTGTTCCAGGCAATGTTGGCCCAAAAGCGGAAAGGTCCGTCGCTTCTGATCATGACCAACCCATGCAACCCGAGTAAGTTCCCTTTAACAATTTTTTCTCTTTTTACATTTAGTCAAGTTTTGACTAAATGTTTTAACATAGAGGGGGAATCGAGACGAGGGTCATGGTGTATGTGTGTATGTGTGTATTTGTGTGTGTGTGTGTGCGTATGTGTGTGTAGAGCGATTCAGACCAAACTACTGGACCGATCTTTATGAAATTTGACATGAGAGTTCCTGGGTATGATATCCCCGGAAGTTTTTTTCATTTTTTCGATAAATGTCTTTGATGACGTCATATCCGGCTTTTTGTAAAAGTTGAGGCGGCACTGTCACACCTTCATTTTTCAATCAAATTGATTGAAATTTTGGCCAAGCCATCTTCGACGAAGGCCGGACTTCGGTATTGCATTTCAGCTTGGTGGCTTAAAAATTAATTAATGACTTTGGTCATTAAAAATCTGAAAATTGTAAAAAAAAAAGAATTTTTTATAAAACGATCCACATTTACGTTCAGCTTATTCTTCATCATTTTCTGATTCCAAAAACATATAAATGGGTTATATTTGGATTAAAAACAAGCTCTGAAAATTAAAAATATAAAAATTATGATCAAAATTAAATTTTCGAAATCAACTTAAAAACACTTTCATCTTATTCCTTGTTGGTTCCTGATTCCAACATATAGATATGATATGTTTGGATTAAAAACACGCTCAGAAAGTTAAAACGAAGAGAGGTACAGTAAAGCGTGCTATGAAACACAGCGCAACCGCTACCGCGCCAAACAGGCTCGTCACTTTCACTGCCTTTTGCACTAGCGGCGGACTACGTTCAGTTTCATTCTGTGAGTTCCACAGCTTGACGAAATGTAGTAATTTCGCCTTACGCGACTTGTTTGTTTGTTGTTTTTATTGGGTTCAGGACATTTTTCAGTCCCACCCATGCTTTGATAAACTTGCCACACAATTCTCTCTCTTCTTCGTTTATTTGTTTGTTCTAAACAACAGGTTAGACATGAAAACCAAAAGCATCTCATTTGAAAATTGCGTAGTAACTCTTAATTCACCGTCAAACAATTTTGTCCCGTGTCATTATTTTTGCTGTTGCATGACACGTTTCTCTTTCAGCTGGCACTGCCTACTCCGAAAATGACTTGATAGCACTGAGGTAATGCTGAGTGGAATTGTACGTGTGATTTTTAAAAGAAAATACCAGAGTGAGAGAGTGAGTGAGAGAGAGAGAGAGAGAGAGAGAGAGAGAGAGAGAGAGAGAGAGAGAGAGAGAGAGAGAGAGAGAGAGAGAGAGGGAGAGAGAGAGAGAGAGAGAGAGGGAGGGGTGGGGTGTGTTGAGAGAGAAATATAGGGGAAGGGCTCCTAATATGGACCACTTTTTGTTTCATGCTGATAACTAGCTTGTTTTCTTGCGAAGAAGTTTCATTTTGTGTTTGGTAGTCCTTCTCTCTTAGGTTAACCGTTAGGCCTAATTAGAGTGAAATAGCTTTGATAGACATTCACTATTCAGCAAAAATTAAATACAGAAAAAAATCACAAAGGGTCCATATTAGGAGCCTGTGCGCCTAATATGGACCAGTGAAGCGGCCTTCACGAATCACTGTAAAAAGCCCCCTATATTTCAAAATAACATGATACATATTATTGTACAAGTCAGCCTAATTAAAATTTAATATGCTCTAGATTTATCTGTTTCAGGTTGATGAGAGCATTATTTGAAGCACACCAGGAAACTAAAGAAGCTTATCAAAAACAGAGTGAAAATAAGTGAAATTATCAACTTCCACGAAAAGAAGACTTTTTGTTGCATTTTTTTTAAATCTCAAGGGCTAGTTATAAGTTATTTCCAGCAAGCGTCTTAATGAATTAATGAAAATAGCCTTTAGCTTTTATTTTCTTCGATTTGTTGAAGGTGGTCCATATTAGGGGACTCGCACATACTTTGAGATTTTGCTATTATCTTTTTTTTGCAGTAAAAACTCGGGGTCAACACTGCTAAAATGTAACAAATACGGTTTTAGCTGTCATATATAGCAATTATTGTGTTATAAAAGCTTTGGCTGTGGACAGAAACGAGTCCGTTTTAGGAGGCAAATTTAGAGTGAACGCTGCCAAAAGTGAAAAAAAGAAAAAAGTTTAACGGTTTTGAGATTTCTGTTTCTGCAACTATTTTGACATGTGCAACTTATCCAGAGAGGGTGAATACAGCGAATAAAACTTTTTTGAGCGCTCTTGCGCCGTTAGTTTGTCAGAACAGAAGGTGGTTCATATTAGGAGCCGGTCCATATTAGGAGCCCTTCCCCTACTGTGTGTGTGTGTGTGAGTCTCTGTGTGTGTGTGTATGAGTCTGTGTGTGTGTGTGTGTGCTAGTGTGTGTGTGTGTGTGTGTGTGTGTGTTTTATAATTATGATGTGATGATTTGAAGGTACACCGGGTAAAACACATGTTGCACGTTGTTTCTAATCAACAGCACTGTCTTCCGCAAGTATGACGTCACTGTTCTGAGCGATGAGATTTACGCACGCCTGAGTTACGACCAAAATCATGTGACTCTTGCCAAGGTATACACAAGCATTTATCTATTTATTACATTTCTTATTTCTTTGTTGATTTATACCTAAACTGACGAGAAATAATTGATACGAATCTGAGATTTGCGCTTGCAAAAAAGTGCGTAAACACAGTTAGTTAAGGAAGCTATTCTTTCTTAGAAATATAATGATATTTGCAGAAATCATTGCAGTGACTTAACTGAGTCTAGCGGACATTTATTTTTCAACCCTTCACTGCTCCTTTTCAGAAATGTTTTTAGTCTGTATATTTTGCATTGGCACATGCATTCGATCCCGCGAAAAGAGCTGTTCTTAATATCCCAGGCCTGGTTTCAGATTTATCATCGGTTTAGATTTATCATCTGGTTTCAGATTTATCATCTAGTTTTAGATCTATCATCTGGTTTCAGATTTTATCATCTGGTTTTAGATTTTATCATCTGGTTTCAGATTTATCATCTGGTTTTAGATTTTATCATCTGGTTTCAGATTTATCATCTGGTTTTAGATCTATCATCTGGTTTCAGATTTATCATCTGGTTTCAGATTTATCATCTGGTTTTAGATCTATCATCTGGTTTCAGATTTATCATCTGGTTTTAGATCTATCATCTGGTTTAAGATGTTGTCATCTGGTTTCAGATTTACCCTGAGGGAACCGTGTTGAGCACTGGTCTGTCCAAGTGGGCCAGCGCTGGGGGATGGAGGGTAAGTCCATGTGAAAAACAACAACAAGAAATTCCTCTGAGGTAGGAAAAACACCCCCGTCCTTACCATTCTCACTGCCACCAACTGAGAAGGTTATTTCCCTTTGACCATTAATATGTCCCTCTATAAGTCCTTGTAGAATCTTAATCCACCAATAACTCCCTAACCGTGTGTTTGACTGGTCCCAATTTTTGTAAGGACCGTCTCAGGAATGTATAGAACCTGTTCACCAAGTTTGGTGACGATCGGTCCGTTCATTCTTGAGATCTATATGCGAACACAAACACACAAACACATCGAGCGAAACCTATACACACCCCTATACCGGGGGTGTAACAACAGCAAGAGCAAAAGTCAATCTGTTGTCAATGTGTTCATTGTTGGAGTTATATACTTGTCTTATTCTTCCTTTTCTTTGATGTAGGCAAGTGACGAGCTATGGTCTGAATCGCAGGAAAGATAGCTCTGACCAAGTGCCAAGCATTTCCAAAATGTCAAAAGGAAACAGCTGAGTCTCTAAAAAAACTTAATTTTAGATTACATCACATAATTTAACTTAATCTCATTAAAATAACAAATGTTGTCGAAGCACAGCGGTATACTTTTTTATATTAAAATTTTTTTTTGATTTTAAAAATTGAAAGTTTTGTCTTAAGTTTGCTGAGCCATCTCCAAAATAGCTCTAGTCATGCACCTAAGGGCGCTGTGAGAAACATGGACAACCATTCATACTGCTGTGCTTCGAAATCAATTGTTATTTTAATGATTTTAAGTTAAATTATGTGATGTAATCTTTAAAAATTAAATCAAATCAATATAATCATATTTCATATTATTGTGTGTTATTTCATTGTATCAGCTGGGCTATCACATCTACCCGAAAGAGCTGTCAGCACTGAAGGGTGGAGTGAAAAGCGCGGCCAGCCATACATACAGCTGTGCTCCGGCCCCTGTACAACACGCTGCCGTGCAGGTATTGTTTGGTCAGAGAGAGAGAGAGAGAGAAAGAGAGAGACAAGACAAGACAAGACAAGACAAGACAAAATCTTTATTATCGAGGGTAATAGATAAGCAAGAATCAGAGTTCCACACAACCCCAAAACTAGTCAAGGGTATTCATACCCTTTCAGGAAAAAAGTAAAGGGTTTTTATACCCCTTCCAGATTTTTCACAGGGTATGAGTGACAATCGGTGTATCCATGAAATGTCATTTTTTTCCCAGAGCGTTTTGCGAGGCATTTTTTTGAGCAGGCGACAGCACCGGATAGGCTAAAGCGAACAGTGCCATCGAGATGATCAGTTTAAAGATATCGCGCAGTTTGAGGACAAGGGAGGCAACCTCTGCTTCACGGCGTGTCAGTGTCGACAGAGGAGTGGCACGAACACGGCGTGTAC
Organism: Littorina saxatilis; assembly: GCF_037325665.1. Taxonomy (NCBI): domain Eukaryota; kingdom Metazoa; phylum Mollusca; class Gastropoda; order Littorinimorpha; family Littorinidae; genus Littorina; species Littorina saxatilis. The sequence goes on from NC_090258.1 coordinate 18,763,109, forward strand.
TTTAGTGGTCTCAGTAGAGCAGGCGGCCTGCGTGTCGTTGCTTGTAAACTAGCAAAGGCTATACCCTTTCAGCGTTTGACTTGTACGTTTTTTTTTTTACCTCTTTGGAAGAACACAGTTACGTATTTATACCTCTTTAGAGAGCATCTCGTACGTGATTTGGAGGGTCAAAGGGTATTATACCCTTAATTCTACGTGATGTGGAACCCTGCAAGAATATTGCTTTTAATATTAAGAATATTGAGAGAGAGAGAAAGAGAGAGAGAGAGAGATAGACAGAGAGAGAGACACAGAGAGAGACAGAGAGAGAGAGAGAGAGAGAGAGAGAGAGAGAGAGAGAGAGAGAGAGAGAGAAAGACAGACAGACAGAGACAGACAGACAGACAGAGACAGAGACATAGTGAAAGAGATAGAGAGAGAGAGACAGACATATAGACAGACAGACAGAGACAGAGACGGATAGAGAGGCAGAGAGAGAGAGAGAGAGAGAGAGAGAGAGACAGAGAGACAGAGAGAGAGAGAGAGAGAGAGAGAGAGAGAGAGAGAGAGAGAGAGAGAGGAGACAGACTCGGACAGAGAGAGAGATAGTGGGTGGGTAGGGGGGGACGGACGGACGGACAGACAGGCAGACAGACAGACAGCGAAAACGAGTTTTAAAGGATGTATGAAGATATTTCCTGCGACCTGAACAAGAACAGTTTAGAAGAAAAGCTATTAACCGGGCATTTTTCGGCTGCAAACAAATGAATATATTTAACACGTAACTGCCACAAGGCATAAACGATGTTTGGTAATAACTCTGCGCCGTAAACGTTATGGACATATTTTTTTTAATCATTTTTTATTTATTTTTTTAACAGATTTTTAGAGACGAGGCGGCCTGTGATGACTACATACGTCACACGTCACGTGTCATGGCGGCTGTGGCAGAGTTCTGCTACAGGTGATTTTTGCTGTTCGTTTCGGAGTTTAACTTTGCTGAATTGAGCATGTCGTATATGTTTCAAATCTATAATAAACTCTCGCCGTCTCTTCAAATAAAACAAGCGAAGCCTAATCAAGCAGTTGTTTTTACTAAGGTGAAGAAAGGTTATTGCTAAAACGAAAAGGATCATAACTTTAAAAGTGTCATAATTTAGGATCATTTTGATTTTGATTTATTGTGATTTTTTTCCCCAGAGAGCTCAGTTCCATTGGAGTGAAGATGGTGAAACCAAAGGCAGGATACTACATCTTCCCTGATTTTGAGGTCATTCGGCAGCCTCTGCGCCAACGGGGAATCCAAACTTGTGAAGAAATGTGCACTCTGATGCTCGCAGAGTGTTCAGTCGCAGTAAGTTTGTCAAAATTAAGAGCAATGTTAAATCAATTAACTGTCTCAAGATTAAACCATTTTACACGAGGACAATACAGTTGATAAGGCCAGGTATTCGCTCTGTTGATCTAGGGATTGTATTCTGTTATTACTCTTCTCGAGGTTTTGGAGTGACAATGAGGGTGAGATTTTTGGAAATAGACGTTTTCCGGAGAAAAAAATATCTGGGGGAGTTTATGTGCCGTGCAAGATGTGCGCCCCTTAACAAAATGTATTTCTTTTCTTTCCTTTCTGTTCTCCATGTTCAATTCAGTTTTATCATTCTATTTTGATTTCAAATTCAAGGTGATGGCAGGAGGTCCGTCCTATCTTCGGCCAGTGGAGGAACTGACGACACGCTTGTGTTACGTCCATTTTGACGGAAGTGACGCATTGAAGAAAAGCCGTGACGTCAGTCTTGATGCACCGCTGCCTCAGACTTTCGTGCAAGACTTCTGCACCCCTGTCTATGACGGAATATTGGTTAGTATTTAATTTCGCTTGATGTACTTTACAATTTACGATATAAAAAGCAAATCTGGCAAAATTCAAAAACAGTCAAATTCAGGTTACCTGTCCAAACTCTGCAGACGGGGAGAACTGTGTACGATATTTTGTTTGAACTGAGGTGAACTCGTAGAGAAAAGCGATACTTTTGACTTTGAAATTCAACTCACCCCATACACTTTATGTTCATGCTCGAGGGACATTTCTACACGATGGACTCGACTGACTGTTGACAGACAGTTAATTTGGGATACTGTTCCTGAATTTTACCTCAACATTGATCATAGAGATAACTAATGGTAAGAGATATCTTTGAGATAATTTTTATTCATTTAGTCAGTAACTGTAACAGCAAGTCATATTTTTGTTGTGTTGTGGATTACACTGGCAGCATATTCTTTTCAACTTTTTTTGGTTTGAATTTGGTAGGAGAAATATATTTGAATAATAATGTCCTCAATTTGATTAATTAAGTCAGCTATCTCACTAATCTCTCTTATTGATTTTAAATTGCCTTTCAGTCCCTGAAATCCTGGGTCAAAGGGCTACTGAGTGAAGCAGAATCTTCGTAATCGGGCACTGACGCCGTAACGATGACGTCAACAACATCACCTTAAGGCCTTAAACAGAAGTTTCAGTCAATATTACACACACCCCTTTACAAAATTAGAGATGTTGATTTTGTTATTCTTTGGACAATTCGTATAAGTAAGAATACAGGTTTTGGCATTTTGTGAAAGTATAATGCAATGTTTGGCGACACCTTATTCAAACCTTATTCAAACCACAAGAAAGTTGGAGCACTCTGCTGTAATCCTAGCAAGACTTTCGGTGGTTTGACATACGTTTAGGCGCTGCCTCAAACAACATCCCTGTAAATAAAGTACTTTAATGCACACAAACATAATAACCCCCCCAACATTTTTTTTATTTTTTTAAAGTTTGGTTGATATTATGTTGTTTTTGTAGTGCTAATTCTTGTAGTTCCACCAAGCTTGGGTTTCAGTAGCTTGTTTTCCTGTGGACGCATGTTCCATTGTATGCAATCTTAATGCGTATATGTTTGGCAGGCTCTCTATACTCCGTATATTTTTAAATAAAAAGAAAACACACCAGTAACCAGGTTAGGTACGTTTATATCTATAATCAATATTTCGGCACGTCACTGCCTTTTTCGGGATGGTAAGCTTATGGAAAGAATATATTTTCAGTATATTTGTGTCTTGTGCTTGTTTGGCGCTTTTTGTCTGCGCTCTAAGTGCGTATCTACGTTATAGATGAAATGCTTTGTCCCCTGTTTAGCTTGATCATCATCAGTATCAGCATATAGTATGAGTAGTAATTAATAAATCAGACATTTTCAGCCGATATACCCTATTGTTGTTTACTGAGCTATCTTATTAGCATTATATCATTAGAGGGACAGGTAATAATTACTTAATGATCGGATATGTCTCAGTTAGTGGTATTAAAAGCTGTGGAAGATTAGTAAAATACAAACACCACAAGAAAACCCACCACCAACGCAACCACCACCACCACCAGTTACAACAAAAACCACAACGAATGAACAAACAAACATAAAACATGTACGAAAGTCTAAACTGCTCAGGTGCTCCAGACGAAGAGGGATATAATTATGTACTGGAAACATGTGCAGATACTTGCGCCTGAGAGAAGCGCGCGAGGTTCAGAACTAAGAGTGTGGTGTAGCATCGAAATAACTGCCATCGTGGTAATCTTTGTTGTTGTTTTTGTAATGTGATACGACATGATTGCCTCGACCTCGCATTATCCCTAGTTGGACAAATGTGATTTAGTGTTCTGCTATCTTTTTCTTCTTTAACGATTGTAGATCCTTACTGCCTAGTTTTTGTGTGTAATACAGCTTGCTATAATTATATAATGCAAATAAATACTTTGTCTAGACACGTTGTGTGTGAGTTTGTGTGTGTGTCTGTGTGTGTGTGTGTGTGTGTGTGTAAAAGAGAGAGAGAGGGAGAGATACAGAGAGAGGGAGAGAGATACAGAGAGAGAGACCGAGAGAGTCTGGAGTCTGGATGGTGAGAGAGACCGAGAGAGAGAGAGACACAGAGAGAGAGAGACAGAGACAGAGTGAGAGAGAGAGAGAGTTGATTCTAATCTTGATACAAACCCAGTATTGTCAGTTATACTAGGCCAGTAAACTCTACACGACTCATAACGAGTTGTCATAACTCACCGCAACAAGCAATCCATGAGCAAACGGTTGTTGACTAACTCGCCAGGTGAGCACGCCGGTCAGTGTCGAGAGAAGGCTTTTTGATCGGTTACACTCCGCTCTCACCAAACCTCCTGACCCATCTTTTGTGACGGGCGTCAAAGAGCCTCAACAGAAGGTCGGAGAGAGTTTTAACGGGTTGGTTGCGTGGTCGTTGTTGTTCAGAGGAATTAAAGCCACGGCGAGGTCTGGGCAGAATTTATCTTTATCTTTTTGTAATAAAGGTCTGATCATGAGTCTCTCTCTCTGTTTATGGAATCAGAAAATGATGAAGTATAAGATGAACGTAATTTTGGATCGTTTTATAAAAAAAAATTTTAATTACAATTTTCAGATTTTTAATGACCAAAGTCATTAATTAATTTTTAAGCCACCAAGCTGAAATGCAATACCGAAGTCCGGCCTCTGTCGAAGATTGCTTGGCCAAAATTTCAATCAATTTGATCGAAAAATGAGGGTGTGACAGTGCCGCCTCAACTTTTACAAAAAGCCGGATATGACGTCATCGGAGACATTTATCCAAACAATGAAAAAAAGTCTGGGGATATCATACCCAGGAACTCTCATGTAAAATTTTATAAAGATCGGTCCTGTAGTTTACTCTGCATCGCTCTACACACACACACAGACAGACACACACACACACACACACACACACACACACACACACACACACACACACACACACACACACACATAAACACACACACACACACATACACCACAACCCTCGTCTCGATCACCCCTCTATGTTAAAACATTTAGTCAAAACTTGACTAAATGTAAAAACGTTGAGAGACATTTTTAAAGGATATTTTATTTATGTATAAGTTCAAGGATAGCTAATGACCGAAATATAATACAAGGAAGTGTTACGCATTTATTTATAAACTAATGTATGGAATTTGAGCACTAAGTATCAGACTTTAGCACAAGAATCACCACTTAATAAATTAGAAGAATCGAAAAGAAAAAAGATTCGATTCTCGAGCGTAAATATCTGATTTTAATAAGTTATTTATCAATGCTGTCAATCTTTTTTTTCTATTTTTGTTTTCATTTTAGACACGTCAACAGGGCCAAGACCTACTTTCATTCTATGTTTCGTTCTCAGGGGCAGACTCCAGCCTTAAACTTCCCCCTCGTGAGAATAGAGGGCTCTAGTACCCGGTTTTGTGAAAAATAGTCAAAACTGTCTGAGATTCTAAATTGTAAACATTATCATAAACATCTGAAGTAAGCAAAAGTATTATCATTCATCTCTTGACAAACTCGCTCATTAATTACGCAGATGAGGACTCTAAATAGCTAAACACTAGAAAATCCATAATCACCTTTGAACGATTCTTAGCCTGAAGCTTGTCGTGCCAAACACTCTCACAAATAACAAACACATATTGCATTGGGAGACTATAGGTACTGTAAAGAATGTTACAGGGACAATGGTTAGAAAAAAATCAAAACTTATTGATTTGAATCACAAGTGGCTGTAAGGACAGATCGACCAAAGATGCGATTTAGATCAGCCAATTAATTTACAACCTCTAACGATAAATTAAGAAGCATGCTTCACAAGTGGTAAAGTCAGTTATGCTGGTCAAACGTACTTGTATTAACTATCTACATTCAATTTTTGCAACATAAGGGAAACAGAGAGAGATACAGAGACAGAGACTCAGAGACAAAGACCGAGAGAGACAGAGACATAAACAGAGAGACCGAGTGAGACAGCGAGAGACAAAGACAGAGACGGAGTCAGACGACGGAGACAGAGACAGAAACAGAGAGAAGGAGAGGGACAGAGACGGTCGGAGAGACCGAGTGAGACAGCGAGAGACTGACAAAGAGAAAAATCATGCAGACAGACAGACAAACACACAGACGAAATAGTTAGTGAGAAAGAGACGAAATGGTTAGTGAGAAAGAGAGATATAGGGACAGAGACACATACAGACATGCTCAGTGAGACAGAAGAAACGATGAGAGAGATAAAAACTGAGAGACAGAGACCAGGGGCGGATCAGTTCATTTTATGGGGGGGGGGGGGGGGGGTTCCAAAAGTATATTGTGAAGATATGGGTGTGAAGGCGCGAAGCGCCTAGCCGACGGCTCGAAGCGCCTAGCTTGCTAGGGTGGTCCGGGGGCATGCCCACCCGGAAAATTTTGAAAAAAAGGATGCAAAATGGTGCATTCTGAGGATGATCATTACCATGTGCGTGATCATGAGTGTGTGCTTTTCGTGTAATAATGTTGTGTGAGGTGAGCATGCGTGTGTAATTGTGTTTGTGTGTCTGTGTGCTTGTGGGTTCTCTCACTTTGTCACTATTTCTTTCTCTTTGTATGTTTGTGTGTAAAGTGCCGAGTGGCACACGCTCCGGATGCCGATAAAATGTTGGTACAATTCTTAAGACAGAAACGGAACCGGACAATGTGTACAGTTGTTTGTCATAGGATTGTGTTTCATTTGTAACTTCATATCTGTATCAGTTACTATGACCTCGGGAGAAGGCCTGACAGTCTGGGGCTATCGACTCGCTCGCTCATACAGTGGAACCCCCGTTTTAAGATCCTCCAATTTAAGGCTTCCTCCTTTTTAAGACCTTGCCGTGTTATCTCAGACTTTCGGCTCATCATAACCTGTGTAAAATGACCCCCATTTTAAGACTCCCTCCTTTGTAAGACCCTGTTTTCTCCGATTTTTAAGCCGCCATTAGAATAATGGGGGGGTTACTGGATTTGCTTTGTCTGTTTGTTTGAGGCGGGCGGGCGTGCGGGCGGTCAGTCGGTCGGTGTTTCTCGGGTAAGACTTGTATCTCTGGGTCAATTAAGCTCACATTTTGTGAAATTGTTAGGAATAGGCTTTTTATGGAAAAAATTACATTCCTAACGGTAGTCAAACGGAAGATATTAGCTTTTAACGGACAACCCGAGCCAGGGGACAAAACCAAGGGACGAAACCCACTGACGTGAGCGGGAATTCCCGCAGGTTAATTCCCTTTCCCCTTTTTGGTTCACTGATCTATATTTTTAGATCAGTGTTTTGGTTTGGCAGCCGCCATGCTTTTGTTCAATTTCATTTTACGTGCTCCGATATTTGGATGCTTCGTTGGGCGGTAACAGTGGAGTTTGTTTTATTGGTGTGTGTGGTTCCGTGGTACGGACTCGTTTGCCAAATAATGTTTTGGTCTTATGTTATTACTAGCATTTTGTTTCTCAGTTCGGCTCTATATATATTCTACTAGATGATTACCCGCTTCGCCGGGTACCGGCTTCGCCGAGAAGAAGTAGAGCCGAATACCAGGTTGTGCCTGGGACCCGGCTTTGCTGGGTGTACGAAGGAAAGGAGATAAACGCGCAAAACACTGGAGACCTTCTAAAAATAGTAACGTGCAATGACCTTCTAAAAATAGTAACGTAGTAACGGGAATATGGATTGACGCCACACGGAGGAAGGGAGATAATCGCGGCTGAAAACACTGGAGAAGATAAGGAAGAGTTATTGGTAGTGGATCCCGACAACAAAACAAAAAATAATCGGTTCAGCGCGCACAGCGCTGTGCGCTGAGAGCACGTGTTGAAATATCTCATCGGTGAGGTTGTGTCCGGGGTGTAGCTGAATACGGTGTCCAAATTTGAAAAAGATCCACCGAGAACTTTGGCCGTGCATCGCGAACAGACAGACAGACAGACACTAGTCGTATCTATATATATATACGACTTGTGTCTGTGTGTCTGTGTGTCTGTGTGTGTGTCTGTGTGTCTGTGTGTGAGTTCGCGATGCACGGCCAAAGTTCTCGATGGATCTGCTTCACATTTGGTGGGCATATTCAGGTAGACCCGGGACAGGACACAACCTGGTCGATATTTCAACACGTGCTCTCAGCGCGCAGCGCTGAACCGATTTTGGTTCCACCTCAGCTATTTTGGTTCCACCTCAGCTACCCGGGCCCCCATACCGACACACCAAAGCCAAAGTTCTCGGTGGATCTTTTTCAAATTTGGACACCGTATTCAGCTACACCCCGGACACAATATCATCGATGAGATATTTCAACACGTGCTCTCAGCGCGCAGCGCTGAACCGATTTTGGTTTTTGTGTTCATTTCACCATTATAAGTAACTCTTCCTTATCTTCTCATCTTCTCCAGGTTTTCAGCGTTTACCTCCCTTCCTTCGTATGGTGCACTATAGTATGAGTGGGGCGTGTTCGGATATTCCCGGCGTTCTGTTACTATTTTTAGAAGGTCACCGCAGTGTCCAGAACGTAAATTGGACCCGTAAATTATCCTCACTGTAAAAGTGCAAAGGTCGAATCAATTTATAGCCACGCGAAAAATACACTGTCATCTATCTCTCTATAGATACGGCT
>NC_090258.1:18774099-18781599 GCF_037325665.1 Littorina saxatilis
ATGGGGCGGGGATATAGCTCAGTTGGTAGCGCGCTGGATTTGTATTCAGTTGGCCGCTGTCAGCGTGAGTTCGATCCCAGGTTCGGCGGAAATTTATTTCACAGTCAACTTTGTGTGCAGACTCTCTTCGGTGTCCGAACCTCCCCCCGTGTACACTACATTGGGTGTGCACGTTAAAGATCCCACGATTGACAAAAGGGTCTTTCCTGGCAAAATTGCTTGGCACAGTTAATAATTGTCTACCTATACCCGTGTGACTTGGAATAATAGGCCGTGAAAGGTAAATATGCGCCGAAATGGCTGCAATCTACTGGCCGTATAAAATTTCATCTCACACGGCATCACTGCAGAGCGCCTAGAACTGTACCCACGGAATATGCGCGATATAAGACTCATTGATTGATGTAACCAAGTGGAGGGATGGTCTTAACCCATGTAAAGGCCTGTCCACATCTGAGATGGTGAGTCGAATAGTTTTCACGAGAAGGAGTGTGCTTTCAATCAAAACTTCTCCCCCGAAAGCGGCGTATGGCTGCCTAAATGGCGGGGTAAAAACGATCATACACGTAAAAGCCGTGGGAGTGTCAGCCCATGAACGAACCAACAAACAAACAATCAAAACTTGTGACCCTCCACCACGGAATGAGTCGCATGTCACCTCGCGCGGTTCTGCGCTAGACTTAATATAAGTCTGGGGGGTGTCTGGTAACTGTGTGAGGGTCACCTTACTCACAGGCTTATAACTCAAAAAGTTTTCGCTCTTTTCTAAAACGGTTTTCACCACTGGATAGAGCATAAAAAACGCTTTAGAAAAATGTAAAACTATGAAAATCATGTAAAGGTGACATGCGACTCGTCTGTGGTGGAGGGTCACAGTGTTTGCCTGTAATTAAAATTGCAATAACAGACACAAAAGTAGTCCCTTTGCATTCTTATTTTTTCCTGAATAAAAACAAATGGTTACGTTATGGTTGAATGGATATTGTGTTAACAAAAATGCGAAAATCCGTTTTGTGCATACACACGATATTATTGTTCCTGCTCATAAGATAATTTCTTTCTTTTCTTTCTTTATTTGGTGTTTAACGTCGTTTTCAACCGTTCAAGGTTATATCGCGACGGATAAGATAATTGCCTATATCATTTTTGGATGTTTTGAGAAAAACGCAAAAAACGTTTTGTTTTGTTTCTGAACAATCTGCCTATCTCATTTTAGTTGTAAGTTGCAAACTGCCTATCTCGAACGGTGACAGCTGGATAAACGTGAGATAAAAAAGCTGACAGCAACATTTTTAATCAGCAAAACTGTTTAACAACCCACACAGAGCTTTTGCATACTTTCACATTCTCAAAACAAGTCTTCCTGTTTCATTGAGAAAAAGTGCCTGACTCAAGAAACGAGATCGGCAGTTTTGCTTACGTTACCGTGGCAATGGTTTCTGATGATCTGAGAGTTTGTACTTCTAACACATGATAGATACCCTTCCAGTAGCTTCCCCTGTAGTTTTACTACAGAAATGTTTAACACTGAGATAGGTATTTTTCTTATGAGCGTGACGACATGATGCCAAAACAGTTTCAGTCAGACAGGGCTGAGACTCGATGAAGACTTTTTAGTTCAATGCTGATATCAAATAACCAAAGGGGAGTAAGCGCTCTTTATGCATTCGACATGTGTAATGGAGTAAGCGAGATTTATACGAAAACTTTCTCCTGGCACCTGAGAGAATAACAAGCATTGAAATTAACAAGCAACTTTCATCCTGTTCAGGCTGAACAATTGACTGAATGTTTTGATATCGCTCTACGTGACCAGTTCTTTTATTCAGACACAGTGTGCGGCAAAGAAAGGGAGAGCATCATTCTGCACGCTGGACAGGTACGTTGTTGTGTAGCGTGAACATATACTCTAATTATGCACACCTGTGACACTGAATTTTCACGCACGGAGTGGTAATAACATCGAGATATTTGCTCGCAAGCCAGACTGATAATTCAAGCACTGTTGTTTTTTTTAACAATCCAGCACACCATGCCAGCCGGCATGGCTTTTACTTGGTTTAAAACAATGTATCCTTTCAAAACAAATGTACACTAGCGTGATGTGAAAATAAAACCAACATTATCACAAATATGTTTCTAATGTGTAACTGCCTATCAAAAATACATTCCAACGATTTTTTTTCTTCTGAATATACTAACGCACATCTTTTTTCAAATCAAAATAATGTGTATCAATTGATACATTTGTGTCTTTTGGGACTGTGCCTCTGTTAGTTTCTAAATGTTGATCCATCTTTGGTACACGCAGCTGCTATAGTGCCAGTAAAAGGATATGTCTTGCAAGTCACCTTCAGAACTTAGGACCAGTATTATTTCTTTGTATCCAGACACAGTGAGCGTCAAAGAAAGGGGGACCTATCTGCACAGGTAAGTATGTGTGCTTTTTAATAACGCTGATGTTTACCACTATGAGATACACAACAATAAAACAAATAAAAAGCATTCGACGACGAAGTGGAAGATCCTAGTGGTCGAAACGTCGTGCTTTGTTTTTCGTATTGTCTTCGTCAAACACGTAAGTACAGTATTGTGTTACCGGCACGGTTGGCCTAGTGGTAAGGCGTCCGCCCCGTGATCGGGAGGTCGTGGGTTCGAACCCCGGCCGGGTCATACCTAAGACTTTAAAATTGGCAATCTAGTGGCTGCTCCGCCTGGCGTCTGGCATTATGGGGTTAGTGCTAGGACTGGTTGGTCCGGTGTCAGAATAATGTGACTGGGTGAGACATGAAGCCTGTGCTGCGACTTCTGTCTTGTGTGTGGCGCACGTTATATGTCAAAGCAGCACCGCCCTGATATGGTCCTTCGTGGTCGGCTGGGCGTTAAGCAAACAAACAAACAAACAAACAAGTACAGTATTGTTTGGTCTTTTGATTTCTCGCTCTCACGCGCAGTCACCATTATTCTGCCTAGGGCGACAATACTGGAAATGACAATTGTTTAAGAACATCGTTGCTGTAAATGTAAAAGAAGCATTACACCTTGTTTTACATAATAATTCCGTTCATATGTGTATTCATAGGCTGCCGGGTCACTGATCGCGAGCACAACATACTGCAGAGGCAACAAACGGAAGTGTTTTTTCCCCCACACCAACATTTCGGAATCTGAAATGACGTCCTCCGACCTACACACAGTTCACATCCTGGAGTTTGGCAACTCGCTGTCCGAGGGCTTCCAACAGGCAGCTCCTCACCTTGACATTCAATGCATTCCTTTCAAGCACTTTTGTAAGCTGTTATCTTTTATTCTGAGAGACTGTTGCCCGGGAGTCATCATCATCATCATCATCATCATCATCATCATCATCATCATCATCATCATCATCATCATCATCATCATCATCATCATCATCGTCGTCGTCGTCGTCGTCGTCGTCATCGTTGTCATCGTTGTCATCATCATCATCATCATCATCATCATCATCATCGTCATCATCATCGTCATCGTCGTCGTCGTCGTCGTCGTCATAACAGATTTCGTCACTGTCGTCCTTTTCTCCTAATTATTATCACAATCATCATCACAACATATTTATGATAGCTCGAGTTTGGCTGTACCACAGAATACATCTGTCTTCGTTTAATCTGCTGTATCAAACATGTCTGATTTTACCACATCGATATTATGAATGTTCAAAACAAGAACATTGAATAGCAGACTTTAATATTATCATTCCAGTAATCAAACTATTATCACCTGATTATGGATTTGTTTTTCATGTCCATTACTTTTTTTTATCGCTTAATTTGGAAATTCGGATCGCTTCCTCCCAGTGGAAAGCTACAACTACAACAAGAGTCGCAATACGTAACTTTGTAAGTCCATGCGTGTTTTAGGTGTTATCATCCAGCTGCACTTCCGAATGGCCAAGGTATTTTTCTTGTCACACTGGCAGGGACACGGATGCCGTCTCTGAGTCTCTGCATTAAGTTGACTCGTGTCCGTCCCTTGCCTTGATTCGAGCCCGTGTCCCATGGTCTACAAGTCCAGTGGCCGAGGTCTTGTCGATTTCGTAAATGAAAGAGGTTACGCATAGGGTTACGAACACGTAAAGCCTACGTATTTTGTAGCTCCGCAAATGCGTAACTCGGTGGTCATGACGCATACGTAATCGTTTGCGGAGTAACATATGACGTTTTGGTCCTAAACGGGAAAAAACCGTGTGTTTTTTTCGTCGTGTTGCGGTCTTGCATCTAGCTAACATCATGGGTGAAGTGGAAACTTGTAGGCGTTAAACGAACGCAGAAGAAGAAGAAACGATGAAGTTTAACGAAGAGAAGATTCTCTATTTATTGGAACTTGTAAAACCCTATAATATAAGCTCAATATATATGTCCTCAATCAACTTTCTTCGGTATGTAGTTATGTCCCTTGAACATGAAAGTAAGGTTTACGTAAGGAATCGACTTCAAATACGAAACGATCGCGCTGTTGTGCTTGTATGCAGGCGCTGTAACTTGGAATTCAAAGCATAAAGGGCTGATTGTTCAGGCTACTTAGTTTTTACAGCAGCGATGAAATATCTGCGAAAAGAGGTGTAAATAGCCTTGTTTCTTGGACACGCTGTACTATGCACAGACAAACGACAGGGGAGTAGCTGTCGTAGCGTTACGCTGAACGTTGTACACTTCGCACGCGTCATGACCAGTATGTTTTGAAGTTACGCTGTTCGTAGGCTCTGCGCGTATTCGTCAAGACCTCGTTCACTATCATGTGTGACTCGTACAGACAGGAGCATTGGCATCAAGGAGGTGCATGTTCAAGTCAACGCGCTGACGGCGGAAGCAGCAGAGTTGTTGACTGACTTGAACCAGCGCTTGCCGGCTGTCGTCCCCAAAGCTGCCTCAGGGAAGTGGCTATACCAACTTCAAGGTCAAGGCCACGCTGTTGAGTTTGTGGGCGGAACGGCCATTTGCAGAGCTGGTGTCCAGCCAACCGGGAAGTGCGTCAGCAGCCGTGGTCATGGAGACGGCCCAGCGAGCCATGTGTTAGTCAGATTTCAGCAACCGTCAAGCATCCTCTATATGAGCAGGGCAGCCAGACGGAGCTAGCAAATTGTGGTTGCTGAGGTCGAGCAGCAGATGTCCAACATCGAGCCCACCATCAACGTACTGGAGGAACGCCTTAAGAAGGAGATCAACACCAAACAACGCCTCCAGGCTGACCAACTTCAGATGAAGCTGGAACTACACACCCTGCGGGAGAAACTAATTACTCTTCCTACTGTGGAGATTCCTGTTGTGCAGACATGTGAGTCTGCGAGTGGTCCTCTACCTGTATCAGCTGTCCCGTTTTCTGACAGTCCTACCATTCGCCCACCCCGGAAAACGCGTCCTAAGGTTGTGGCGAAACCATATTGACGGTAGCGTGTGAGGTAGTGTGTAACGACGAAGAATGAGACAGTTTATGCTTGCTAAGAGACGATTTAGATTGTGAGTATGCCTCAAGAACTGATCAAGGACATGTCTCTATCGGTACTATTTGGACCCAAGACTGGTGTGTTTTCCTTTTATTTGGATAATTATTTAGTCATTGACTTTTGTATATAATTTGGAAGTTTTGTATGAATGGGTCATGTGACCGTGCGTAACTAGGCTAATATTTTTCTGATATTGTGTATTGCTGTTTTGTTGAGTGAGCATTTGTCTTTGTACTGTGTGGTTGATGTCCTTTTCAGCGTTAAACTTGCGAGGACGCAGTTTGGTAAAGAGCTGCGGGATGTGTGACAGGTTGACCAGTCACCAATAATTATAGAGTAAAGTTTTGTCATTGTCCAGTCTAGTGTTTGTAACTTTCATGTTGCCGATCGCTTTATGATGTTTTGTGTAATGCCACTATCTGTTCTAAGTTAAATGTTGAGATGCACATGTCCAGTCACCGGTAGATCCTTTGAACTTAAGTCGCTCTTCTAGAAAGAGACGGGAGCCGGGGAGCCTGCGCAGGTGTTGTCTATATATATTTACGACTAGTGTCTGTGTGTCTGTTCGCGATGCACGGCCAAAGTTCTCGGTGGATCTTTTTCAAATTTGGAGACCGTATTCACCTACACCCCGGACACAACCCCATCGATGAGATATTTCAACACGTGCTCTCAGCGCGTAGCGCTGAACCGATTTTGGTTTTTCTCTGGATCCATTCCCAGTAACTCTTCCTTATCTTCTCCAGTGTTTTCAGCCGCGTTTATCTCCCTTCCTCCGTGCCGGGTCCCCGGCGCAGCCGAGTATTCGGCTCGACTTCTTCCCGGCGCAGCCGTACCCGGCGAAGCGGGTATTCATCTAGTTATGTCATATAGCGGCCTGTCTGTCTCTGTATCCCTCGGCTAGCTGCATGTAGCAGTAGTTTTCACCTCCTGTCTTGATTTTGATATCACTGTCTCAACAGACCATAGCAGAAGATAACATCACACAGTCCGTCAATATTGGGTAATGTGTCATATTGCTGTGGCACGTAAAAGACCTCGGTCATTCTGCACGCATGGGTATCGCGACTCGTGTTGCTGCTAGCTTTCCACTGGGAGAAAGCAACCATAATTTCACAGCAAAAGGATAATGAAGTAATTAACCAACATGTTTTTGTAAAAAGGGGAAGGCCCTGTCGCCGATGATGTTCGTAACCCGGAAGAGATCAAAGTACTTGTGGCAGTGGATAGGCACTTTGAAAGTCTTCTTGAAGCTGGGGTGCAGTTTCCCAACTTGATATGGGTCAGGGGCGGATCAGTTGCTTTGTAAGGGGGGGGGCACTTTGAATCGAAAGTGAATGTAATGGGCGCGAAGCGCCCGAATTTGCTAGGGGGGTCCGGGGGCATGCCCCCCCGGAAACATTTTTTGCCCAAAGAAGCAAAATGGTGCCATCTGGTGCCATTTGAACTTAGAAATGGTCATAGAATCAGCATAGAAAAATCTTTTTTTTTTCTTCTTCTTCTTTTTTTTTCTTCTTTTTTTCGGGGGGGGGGGGGGGCACGTGCCCCCTGTGCCCCCCCCTCGTCCGCCCCTGTGGGTTCACACAGTATCGGCTGGTAAGTAACAGATATGTATCCTTGGCACAAAGGGTCAACAATCCCAAAAGTAAGGTCTTACATGAATAAGGCTATCCTTGGCACAAAGGGTCAAAAATCCCAAAAATAAGGCCTTACATGAATAAGGCTATCCTATCCTTGGCACAAAGGGTCAGAATCCCCAAAATAAGGCCTTACATGAATAAGGCCTTATTTCCTGAAATAAGGGCTTATTTCCTGAAATACGGGCTTATTTTCAAGAAATAAGGCCTTATTTCTAAAAATAAGGGCTTATTTTTGTAAGGCCTTATTTCTTTATGGCCTTGTTTCAAAATAAGGCCTAAACAGAAATAAGGCCTTATTTTTCTAAGGTCATATTGGAAATAAGGCCTTAAAATAATAAGGCCGTACAAAAATAAGGCCTTAAAAAAATAAGGCATATG
>NC_090258.1:18784099-18816599 GCF_037325665.1 Littorina saxatilis
CTCCGCACTTCGTCCTGACGCGATCATCCATTTCCTCTGACCCTGTGTCAGAGTACGCCATTGGTCAGATCCTGGCCCATCACAGAAACCTTTACATGTACCACGACCAACAGAAGGCTTCTGTCTGGAAAAGGTATGGCAAGTCGTATGTGCCGTTATGATAAGCGAACGTTACAGCTGTAGCGCACAACGTGTTATTGTAAACGTATTTTTTCTTTTTCTCTCCCTAGAGATTCGACTGGGTGGCCGAGTGGTAACGCACTTGCGCTCGGAATCGAGAGGTTGCGTGTTCAACCCGGGGTCAGGCCGCTATTTTCTCCCCCCTTTCCTAACCTAGGTGGTGGGTTCAAGTGCTAGTCTTTCGGATGAGACGAAAAACCGAGGTCCCTTCGTGTACACTATATTGGGTGTGCACGTTAAAGATCCCACGATTGACAAAAGGGTCTTTCCTGGCAAAATTGTATAGGCATAGATAAAAATGTCCATCAAAATACCCGTGTGACTTGGAATAAAGGCCGTGAAAGGTGAAGGTTCGCCTAACAGGCTTGAGGTTTGCTGGTCGATGTGAATGCGTTATATATTGTGTGTAAAAAATGTTTGTTTGTCTGTCTGTCTGTAAAAAATTCCATTTCACACGGCAGAAATTAGTATGTAAAGCGCGGAGAGCACAGTTAATTGTGGTTCGCGCTATATAAGCTCACCATAATAATAATAATAATTCAGCTTTTGAGTTGAGTTGGTTTTAGCACTTGAACTCTATTTCTCTATTGTGTGAATTAATTGCAACGGAAATTTAAGGATCTGCACTCGAACACATGCTTGTATACGTGTATCAGCGTATCCGTCATTGTTTAGCAATGCAAATAATTATAAACAAGATGGTGAGCATATCAAATATGCTTAACGTGAGATCAACACACAGTTTTGGGATGAGTTGGTAGGGGTGTCGGAGGCTAGCTGTGTATGGTTGTCTAGCTAGAGATAATTACACCTCACAGCAGTAATATCTAATTGCATAATAAAACTAGTACAGTATTTGGAAAGTGCAATTATTCAAGTTAAGCTAAGCGTTACTGTGACCTACTGTGACGGCGCCTCTCGGTGCACTATTTCCGAATTTGATTTATTTAAGTCCAACGGGTTTCGTTTGCTAGACGTATGCATCCCTGACAACACGAGGCAAATTATAGCTAGGCCACGCGGAAGTTAGATTCAACACTAACGAGTATCCTACTGAAATCCTGCTCATTAATTAGTATAGTTGTGTGTCATTTTAGATTACGTTATTGCATTTCCGGTCCAAATACAGTTAAATAAAGAACACATATTCTTGGTCACATTGACCAGTACACGTCTCCAAAAGGTTGACGCTGGCACATTCCTTGTTTTATGTACTCATTTAAGCATTCTGTCACTAATGTAGTTATTTGTTTATTTTTAAGTTTTTTTGTTCGTTTCTTTTGTTTATATTTACGTATTTTTATTTTCATTTACGTATTTTTATTTGTTATATTCTTTTATCCATCTATTCATGTATATATTTGTTTATTTGTGTATGAATTTATGTCTCTCTTTTTTATCTATTTATTTACGTATTTATCTATTTATTTATTTGGTTGATTAGTTGGTTAGTTGGTTTGTTTGTTTATTTGTTTGTTTGTTTGTTTGTTTGTTTGTTGGTTGGTTGGTTGGTTGGTTGATGACTTTTTTATTTTATTTATTTATTTATTTATTTATCTAATGATTACAATTTATTTTGCAGAATTGGGGGTGACTCCCCCAGACGATGTCTAGTACTTCGCGATAGCTCTGTGGTACTGCTGGGCGTAGGAAACATTGGAAAAAGAAGTAAGTCGACAACAGAAAGTTTTGTACATACTAGTGAAAGCGGTCTCATAAACACCTGGCAATCATATAGCCGAAAATAGCTTGGGGATATCAAGCCTAGGAAAAAGTAACCAGTATTGAAAGTTATCTCATAAACATTTGACAATCATAGCTGCATGAAAATATCATAGATATGGGAAGCATAAATAAAAAGAAATTAATAGAGAAAGAAAAGGGAAACCAAATTAAAAAGAAAGGAAAGACTGGTCAAGGTCTTAAATATGTTTTGTGTGGTTCGCAGTGGCTTCCCTGTGCAACATGTTTGGCATGACGGTGTACGGAGTAACGAGAACCCCCGTGGAAAAAGGACACGGATCCCCGGACGTACATCACTACAGGTCTGAGTGTTGTTGCAGAAAAAAACAACTACATGGCTTTCTTGAGAAAAACAAATGTGTGTGTGTGTGTGTGTGTGTGTGTGTGTGTGTTTGTGTGTGCGTGCGTGTTTGTGCGTGTGTGTGTGTGTGTGTGTGTGTGTGTATGCGCTTGCTAGCGTGCATACGTGCACGTGTGTAAGTGGGTGTGTACGCGCGCGAACGTCAATACGCGTGTGTATCGTGTTTTGCTGAGAAAATGATAATTCATTAATCATCAGACACATTCTATTGATTGATCATCTGATTACTGTGCAGCACGACAGAAGATTTGCCAAGCACACTGAGTCAGGGAGACTACATAGTGAATATGCTGCCCTCCACAGAGCACACTAGAGGACTTCTAGATCATGATGTCTTGCAAGTTTGCAAAGATAAGGCAAGGCAAACAAAATACGAACGATAAAGTGGAAAGTAATGTGTTTGAATGTGTGTGTGTGTGTGTGTGTGTGTGTGTGTGTGTGTGTGTGTGTGTGTGTGTGTGTGTGTGTGTTTGAATGTGTATGTGTGTGTGTGTGTGTGTGTGTGTGTGTGTGTGTGTGTGTGTGTGTGTGTGTGTGTGTGTGTGAGTGTGTGTGTGTGTGTGTGTGTGTGTGTGTGTGTGTGTGTGTGTGTGTGTGTGAAAGAATCACACAGACACGAATTAAGGACCAGTGAGTAGACACACGTGAGAGAAAGAGAGACCCACACAGACACAGACACAGAGACATAGAGAGAAACAGCAACACACAGGCATACAGACGGACATAATGGAACACAGAGGGAGAGAGAGAGAGAGAGAGAGAGAGAGAGAGAGAGAGAGAGAGAGAGAGAGAGAGAGAGAGAGAGAGAGAGATTGATTGATTGATTGATTGATTGATTAAACTTTATTACAGAAGGATGGAGATTTTAGGCATTGCCTAGTCTTACAATCTGTCCTTGCAAACAAAGACGAGAACAAAACAACACATGAAAAGAGTTATTATGGAGAGAGAGAGAGAGAGAGAGAGAGAGAGAGAGAGAGAGAGAGAGAGAGAGAGAGAGAGAGAGAGAGAGAGAGAGAGAGAGAGAGAGAGAGAGAGAGAGAGAGAGAGAGAGAGAGAGAGAGAGAGATCACAATTACTTCAAGGGTTAAGATTTGCAGACAGAGCAGATCAAAATGTCAACCAGGAATAAGTTGTGATGTGTGACGTCATTATTTCAGAAGCCGGTCTTCATCAACGTAGGACGGGGTGACATCATGGGCGAGGAGTCCATTATTAAGGCTCTGAGGTAACGTACATTAATAGCCTACACCTGACACCAGGCTGTTACCATACTCTAATCTCGCTTCACGCGCATCATTGTCTTCCCCCGCGGGTTAGGGGGAAGAATTTACCCGATGCTCCCCAGCATGTCGTAAGAGGCGACTAACGGATTCTGTTTCTCTTTTTACCCTTGTTAAGTGTTTCTTGTAGAGAATATAGTCAATTTTTGTAAAGATTTTAGTCAAGCAGTATGTAAGAAATGTTAAGTCCTTTGTACTGGAAACTTGCATTCTCCCAGTAAGGTAATACATTGTACTACGTTGCAAGCCCCTGGAGCAAATTTTTGATTAGTGCTTTTGTGAACAAGAAACAATTGACAAGTGGCTCTATCCCATCTCCCCCCTTTCCCCGTCGCGATATAACCTTCGTGGTTGAAAACGACGTTAAACACCAAATAAAGAAGAGAAAAAAGCATCCTTGTCGTAAAAACAGTTCTGCTCTCTCTCAGTCAAGGCTTTTCCATGGGGTGAGATTGTGTCTCCACTTGAACACACAAACACTATCAAAATGCTGACTACTTGTTGGGCAGAGTTGGAATTTTCTCTCTCTCATGAATTGAGTTCGCAGATTGATGCTAATTGTGACCCTCCACCACGAAATGAGTCGCATGTCACCTCCCGCGGTTCTGCGCTAGGCTTAATATAAGTCTGGGGAGTGTCTAGTAAAAGTGTGAGGGTCACCTTAGTCACAGGCTTATAGCTCAAACAGTTTTCGCTCTTTTCTAAAACGGTTTTCACCACTGGATAGAGCATAAGAAACTCTTTAGGAAAATGTAAAAATATGAAAATTATGCAAAGGTGACATGCGACTCATTCCGTGGTGGAGGGTCACAATTCATCAAAAACACAATTCCATCTCTGCGCAGAAATCAATGAGGCTGACATTGTTATTTGGTATACCCAATGCGGACCAGGGCATCAACGAATTAAAAAAAGAACTAAACTCCGTCGGGTTTGTATGGGTTGTGGGAGAGTCGGAGCACGTGTTTCCGACAACCGGCACGGTTGGCCTAGTGGTAAGGCGTCCGCCCCGTGATCGGGAGGTCGTGGCTTCGAACCCCGGCCGGGTCATACCTAAGACTTTAAAATTGGCAATCTAGTGGCTGCTCCGCCTGGCGTCTGGCATTATGGGGTTAGTGCTAGGACTGGTTGGTCCGGTGTCAGAATAATGTGACTGGGTGAGACATGAAGCCTGTGCTGCGACTTCTGTCTTGTGTGTGGCGCACGTTATATGTCAAAGCAGCACCGTCCTGATATGGCCCTTCGTGGTCGGCTGGGCGTTAAGAAGAAAAAAAAACAACGTGTTTCCGACAGACCTCTCGCTAGAGAAGGTCCCTCTTCCACAATACCTACAAACCCGAAGGAGTTATTTACAAAAATCGTTTATTGCATTTCAGATCGTAAGTTTAAACATTAATGAATTAGTTTGTTCATCAAGATTACCATCGACATTTTTGCTGACATTTAGGTTTAAACATGATTTGCAGTGTGTTCATAATGATCCTAGAAATTCATGAAATATATACGTATGTTGTGTTTGAATAAAAGAAATGCGTTTTTGTTGTTGTAAATCCGTTTCATGTCAATTAGATTCATTTGGTTTGTGTTACTGATAATGGAAGGGCGCTGGTTCTATGCGACGCTTAGTTTTCGAGATAGGTGTGACTGACGAAGAACAGGACGTCACATTCCAAATAAGCACGACTATGTTGCAGGTGGAAGCCGCTGAGATTGCATTTCTTCGGGAGGTTTCCGCAAAATAGATATTACACGATTTGCGCGAAACAGTTGAGAAGCAGACGATCTCTGAGATCTCTGTTCGTCTCGTGATAACGTTATTTTGTACGATTCACTTGCAAACTAAAGTATACAATTTGGTGTGTCAGTGGTAAATGTAAATAGAAATGTGTAATACAGACAAAGCAAACAAATAAACGTGTTTTTCTCGTGAAAATGTTGCGTTGTGCGGGTGTTTGGGTGGTCAAGTGATGTACACAAAGCAAAGTGCGGGACGGACTCTGCTCTGTGCTGTAACACTGGCAAGTTCAAAACACGAAAAAAACGATTTCGTTATGCGGGCAGCCACGGGGGATGTATACTGTTCAAAAAAAGAAACGCATAGCTTGTAATATTTGGTTAATTTAGTTATATGGCTACAAGGATATCCACCAAACTGCAGAAAATGTTTATCTGGTCGTCGACCTTTCGTCCATTGCCACAAGTGAGCTCTGCACGTGACGCATGCGTTATCAGTGGCTACAATGTCAAAATTGCTCATTTGGCATGACCACTCGTCATGCTTCAGTGTAATCTCGTGAAACTCGGGGAATATTGAGCTCTCACCATGTCTTCCAAAACCCATAAAAGCGGATTGTTCGCCACAAAGAAATCAGACGACAATTCAGCGACGAAAGATGGCCCGATTGAGCAGAGAAGACCGCCAAATTGCATTGGGTCGTTTACAAGCAGGCCAAAGTCAAAGTGCAATCGCCAGGCACTTCCACGTGTCCCAGAGCACCATCAGTAGACTGTGGGTCAGGTTTCAAGCCACTGGCTCCGTTGCTGACTTGCCACGAGCGGGAAGACCAAGGGCGACAACTGCTGCTCACGACCGCTTCATACGGCTCCGCCACCTCCGGAATCGTTTCCTGTCGGCCTCATCTTCTGTCCAGGCTCTCCCCGGGCCACACCGATTATCGGACCAGACCGTGCGGAACCGCCTGCATGAAGCTGGTTTGAGAGCTCGCAGACCTCACAGAGGAGCTGTCCTCACCCGCCGCCATCGCCAGAACCGAGTGCAGTGGGGCAACCAGCACCTTCGCTGGACCGTCCGGAATCACTGGAGACACGTGTGGTTCAGCGACGAGTCCTACTTCCTGCTCCAGCGACATGATGGTCGGAGGAGGGTGTACCGGAGAGTAAACGAACGTTACGCGCCCAACTGTGTGGATGAGGCACCCGTTCATGGTGGTGGAGGCGTCATGGTGTGGGGGGCGATCAATACCGCTGGAAGGAGCACCCTGGTGCACGTCCAAGGGCGCATAACTGCCCAGCGATACGTGGAGGAAATTCTGCGCCCACACGCCCTTCCTCTTCTGGCTGACCAGGATGCCATATTCCAGCAGGACAACGCTCGCCCGCACACAGCACGACTCACCACCCAGTTCCTCACCGACCACCATGTCCAGGTGCTTCCCTGGCCATCCATGTCGCCAGACATGAACCCGATAGAACACCTCTGGGATGAATTGGACAGACGTGTGCGCAGGCAAGAAGAAGCGCCGGCAAATCACCGCGATCTATTGCAGGCACTTCAGGAGGAGTGGGACACCATCCCACAGCAAGATATCCGGCATCAGATCCAGTCCATGCCCAGAAGGTGCCGGGCAGTTGTTGCTGCTCAAGGCAGTCACACCCCCTACTGACTTGACAGCCTCGGCACCCAATCGTATTGATTGACTGATTGATTTGAAGATGCAAATGAACTGTGTGTGCATTCAACTGTGTCCATACCAAATTTCAAACAAATAATCTAAATATTGGATTTTCTGTTAATTTTTTCGAAAAATAAAACAAATTTGGCAAGTAGCAACTATGCGTTTCTTTTTTTGAACAGTATATGTATTTTTCAAATGGTTGTAAAATAAGTCTTGTATTTATCACCGTACTCAGGCCCTGTTCTTTTTTTTGTCACACCTAAAACCGTTATTTCTTGTGAGCGACGCAGCATTATGAGACAATGTGTCCGCACTTTCTCGGCAGTACGGTTTCGGCCAACCTATGATTTTCTAGTTGTGGTGATCTAAAATGCAATGCGTTCAGTGATCAGTTCCACAGATTGACCAAAATGTATTGATTTCGCTTTACGCGAATTGTTGTACAGATCTGAGTGGATCTCCGGTGCAATTCTGGATGTGTTCCCGGTAGAACCGTTGCCTGCGGATAGTTTGTTATGGAAGGAGCCAGGAGTCACGATTACACCGCATATTGCGATGGCTCTTGACGAAGATACGCTGCAAAAGGTATGTTTCTTTGATAGTTAGTTTATGTGTTGGCTGGTTAATTGTTTGGCCTGCTGTATCTTATAGTCTTGTTTGATTATTTGTTTCCGCGTTTTGTTTTGCTTTGTTGTTGTTGTTGTTTTTCCTTTGTAGAGGGGTCTTCCTTTTTTGTAGCTGTTTTGTTTGCTTATTTACTTCTTTGCGTGTTTCTTTGCCTGTTTGCTTGGTTAATTAATAAGTTGTCAAATTGGCTGGCTGTTTCGGTTGGATGTTGTTGGTTTTTTGACGAAGCAACTTACTGATTCTGGTTTGGTAATAAACAAAAATGTTGTGCTATTTTCAAGGGAAAACAAAACGTGCGTGTATTATTTTTTCTGCAAACCCACTTAGACTTAGTTTGTATTCGCAGAATGTTGTTTTTGCTTTCGTTATTATTGTTGTTATTGGTGCTTTCGTTGTTATTACTATTGTTGTTGTTATTGTTGTTGTTGTTGTTGTTGTCATCGTCGTTGTTGTTGTTGTCGTCGTTGTGGTTGCTGGTGTTGTTGTTGTTTTTGTCGTCGTTGCTGTCGTTGTTGATATGAAACCATGTGAGTTGTCCATCTGACATCACTATAGTGCCAGAGGCTGGATCTCTCAGACTCTTTGTTGGGGAGTTTTGATTAGCACTGAGCTCTGCTAATGGGAGTTCAGATATCTGATGACAGCTAAACTGCCAGCAAGTTATTGAATTGTTGCTTTTACTTTTTTGACAAACAACCCCCACAACATGAGGCGAACAAACAACACAACAACAACAACCAACACCTCCACCACCACCACTACAACAACAACAACAACAACAACAACAACAACAACAAAAACAACTTTAAGCTTTCAAAAAAAAGCTGTGCATGATTTTGTTTCAGGCGGTGGCAGTATTTCTGGAGAACTACAATCGTTTCGTCAGCAAGAAAGATCTGATTGACGTCGTCGATATTGAACGAGGCTACTGATGACGTCATACAACTGACGTCATTAGGTGTCAAACACACTTTCTGGATGGCTGTAGGACTAGCAGCTGATCACACACACACAGACACCCACAGACACCCACACAGACCCACACAGACACACACACACACATACACACACGCTGACACACACACACACACACACACACACACACACGATGACACACACACACACATACACACACACACACACACACACACACACACACGCGCGCGCGCGCGCGCATAAACAGTCTTAAACTCACATTCGCAAAATGCACGCACATATTTTACTCGTATCAATGCCATTTGCATTTTTCTTTTGCTTACTCACTTACAGTCACAAGAAGATGTTCCCTTCAAACTACCTGAAAAACAGAAGGGATTTTATGATACGAGCTAGAAGAAAACAAACTTGTCACATAAAACCACTATGGTGCATAAACATTTATTCAGAGCAATAGTATCGGTCAGCTGCAGTGAACTTGGTTGTTGAGTTGTATGGAATGTTGGTATTTATTTTTTAACAAGAAATTGTTTTAACTTTGAATAGATAGATTTTTTTTTAAACTTCACGTTTTTCTTGTTTTTGTTGTTGTGTTTAACTTAAAAAAAGTGAAAAAATGTGCATAGTACTGTTTTGCCTGTATTTGTGTCAGCGTCCATAATTGTGACCCTCCACCACGAAATGAGTCGCATGTCACCTCCCGCGGTTCGGCGCTAGGCTTAATATAAGTCTGGGGAGTGTCTAGTAACAGTGTGAGGGTCACCTTAGTCACAGGCTTATAACTCAAACAGTTTTTGCTCTTTTCTAAAACGGTTTTCACCATTGGATAGAGCATAAGAAACTCGTTAGGAAAATTTAAAAATATGAAAATTATGCAAAGGTGACATGCGACTCATTCCGTGGTGGAGGGTCACAATTATGCGTGCAAAGTTACTGACTATTAACAATCTACCTACTTACGAAAGAATGTGTCTTAACGCACTGCTGCAATACCACGAATAGGTAGCCTACTTGTTACCTTTGTCGTATCTTTATGTTTTACACCTCAGACAGGGCCCGCGATAATCTGTGAGAGGGAATCTTGCGAGAAAATCCCCCTGCTTTTATCGCACTCGCGGAAAGTGACTGCGCATGCGACAAGCTACACTAAGAGCAAGCATGCGTAGCAGGCTATTTGCTCCTGGACAATCGCCCCTCCACCTCCCCCCCTCGAAACATTGCCCCCGGACCTGTGACCCTGGACCCCCCCCCCCCCCCCTGGACATATGACACGTGACAACCACCCAGGCAATGGTAGGACAACTGCCCCTTGGACTGATGACTGCGTGTGTGTGTGTGTGTGTGTGTGTGTGTGCGTTAGGGGGGTGGTGGGGGGTGTATGAATGCGTGTGGGCGTTCGTGTGTGCGTATGAGTGGCAGCCCCCTCACTATGTGACAGTTTATGTAACAGTCAAACAAAACAGTCATATTTTCACTTGTCGATGGTTCTAAAAGTTGACATAATGAAATACATGGGAGGTAACAGATGAAAATCTACGAATTATTTGTAACTTCAGTATGGGGGTTCTCTCCCCTGCAGTGAAAGACACAATTTTGCGATGTCAGAAATATAAGCTCAGTGGAGTAATACAATTCCATTATGTTTTCCGACTGTTGCGAATGGATAATAAATCAAAAAATCTCATAATCTCTCATAGACGAAAACACTTACACACAATGTCGCGTTGACACACACACACGCTGACACACACACAAACACACACACACACACTGACACACACACACACACACACACACACACACACACACTCATACACACACACACACACAACTAACTGGGTAAATGAAAGGGACTAGGTGCGGGTACGAGTGGAAAAAAAGGGGGGGGGGGGGTTGCGAATCGAGAGGGTCGCGGAGGGTGGTGACTCGATCCTTTAACTGCTAGCCCCATCCAAAAAGCTGTTACAAAACACGCTTGGCAAAGAGCGCAACCAATATACTTCCTGATTGAAAGACTAATGTCAACAGGCTCTGAGTTGGCACAACTTTGGAAGGGTTCGCTGCACTGTTGTAACCTTAGAATTACAATGAGAACGACAGACACGGTTCCTTTCAATCTACCCGTTCTTATGTAGAGACGTATGAGTTTCAGTCACGGTTTTGGGTATGATGTTCGCCTATTACAATCAGTGTAGCTCGCGCCCGTGCGAGCAAGACTGAGAGAGAGAGAGGGGGGGGGGGGGGGGCGAGAGAGAGGGAAGCGAGACATTTAAAAAAGCTTTGCGAGACACATCTTGAACACGCGGCCAGTACAACTGGCCTTGACACGGAACGATTCAAGGGGGGCAATCTCAGTCATCTGAAAGAGGGAAATCCAAACGCAATCCGCCTTGTTCGATTTTATGGGCTTGGACGATAGAGAAAAATAAGAAAAGCAAAAGCTGGAGTCCAGTCTGGACGAAACTGCTATCAAGAACGCAGAATTGTTTTTTTCTGAGTTTTTTTTTAGCCGTAAGCGCCATGTTTATCGGAGCAGGAAACTCTTCCAGAGTGAGGCCCCTTTGTTGGTTTCACTGCGGCCGCATGTTGTGAACAGCAGTTATGAGAAATTCGAAATGAGAAATGGCGCTTACGGCTAAAAAAAAACTCAGAAAAAATCAATTCTGCGTTCTTGATAGCAGTTTCGTCCAGACTGGACTCCAGCTTTTGCTTTTCTTATTTTTCTCTATCGTCCAAGCCCATAAAATCGAACAAGGCGGATTGCATTTGGATTTCCCTCTTTCAGATGACTGAGATTGCCCCCCTTGAATCGTTCCGTGTCAAGGCCAGTTGTACTGGCCGCGTGTTCAAGATGTGCGAGACATTTAAAACAATACACAATATTCATCGTTTCCGTCGCGGCATGGAAACCAGTCCGCGTTGAGTGTCTGTGTCTTCTAGGTTTAGCACAGTCGTTCGCATCGTGGAGTGAGATCTTTTATCATCCAGATTGTCAATCACCTGGTGCCGGCACTGCCTATACCACAGCTAATATTACGCAAGATCCTGTCACATTTGTCAAGAGAGAGCGAGAGAGTTCTTTCCATGTCTCTGATACTTGAGGCGTCTTCGCACATTTCATCTGATGAATCAAAAGGAATGTCACATTTTGTGCTGGTCCTTCGGACAGGTGTTTTTGTCTCTATGTTCTTTAAACTGCAATGTCCCTTACGGCGCACACTGTCACTGGACCGGCACGGTTGGCCTAGTGGTCTCCGCCCCGTGATCGGGAGGTCGTGGGTTCGAACCCCGGCCGGGTCATACATAAGACTTTAAGATTGGCAATCTAGTGGCTGCTCCGCCTGGCGTCTGGCATTATGGGGTTAGTGCTTGGACGGGTTGGTCCGGTGTCAGAATAATGTGACTGGGTGAGACATGAAGCCTGTGCTGCGACTTCTGTCTTGTGTGTGGCGCACGTTATTATGTCAAAGCAGCACCGCCCTGATAATTTTATGGCCCTTCGTGGTCGGCTGGGCGTTAAGCACACAAACAAACAAAGAAACAAACAAAGAAACAAACACTGTCACTGGCTGTAGTATTGATGTTTTTTGCACGCTTTTCATCACCTATGACACCACCGTGCCCTGTTGTCCTGGCTCTACTGTGTGTCACCACGCCTGGCTGCGTCAAATTACTCACAAGAAATTCAGTTGATCCCAGGATCAACACGGGCCGAAACATTGACAATATCAAAGAAACAGGAAGTTGTACACCTGTTGGTACAGGTAAACAAAATAATAGTGTTGATGTGTCCTGTTAAATTGTCTTTTCGGCGTTTGTACATAAATGGGAGATAACAACTATCGCAATATCAAGGAAGAAGATTGTTGTGAAAGTAATGCAATAATGAATAAGAGCTCAATAATGAATAAGACCTATTGGCTTAACAGAAAGGAAGAAGGCTACTCTACCTTTATGGAAGTGATGCAATAATACTGGTATTGGTGACAGAAATATGTTTTCCACCAAGAAACCAATCGATCAACCAAGGAACCAAAGAGCGAGCGATAGACGTTGCAACAGGTAGGAATGTATTGTTTTTGGTCTGAATGAGCGTGATACAAGTGCATGTCACAGTGAAAAAGGGAAAGTAGTAAAAGTAGTTATAAATAGAAATGAATGAAATCAAAGTGTATGATGCAAATAACTTTATTTAAAATTATCACTGAGTCACAAAATAATAAAGCAAGAAAGAATACAGTGTTAGTGAAACTGTTGTAAATGGCAAAATGCTGTTGCCATGAATACACATTTGAATGCTAGTAATGTAGCACCAATAATTATATGACCCATTGTCACACTTAGCTCTGGCTGACTTTGTTGAGGATGTGGCCAGGTTTCCTGGGAGGGCAGTAGTCAATGTAAAAGACTATTTCTTTGAAAAAACATATACCATCTAAAGAATGGAAGTAGACTTGATCCGACAACATTTGTGTTGGCAATTGTACCAATCATGAAGTACACGATTTTTTGCAGTCACTGTCTTTTCCCCAGTAAATTTTCGAGTCAGGCGGACCTTTGACCCAGTACATTTCCCGGTAACAGCCATGCAATTCCAGGAAGCGCTGTTGTGTTGAGGCCTTGTTAAGGTTAATTTTTTTCCAAAAAATACTTGTTGACGTTATTATTATTATTATTATTATCATATTATTATTATTATTATTATCATATTATGTTGAAGTAACAAGCCGTTACGCTGAATGCGTGGAGGTGTCGGGGGCGGGGGGGGGGGGGGGGGGGGGGGTGTGGAGAGAGAGTTGACTCTGATATCTATGAGGCCCTGTAAGCGTTACAGACGGTTTCGGTTTCGGTATCGAAGGAAGGGAGACAAACCACAGCACGTCTTCCACAGGTTGATTTCTTCCCTTCTAGTGCAGGAATAAAAAATATGCATACGCAAATTGTTAGCAGATGTTAAGATTTTAAGTACAACAATGTTAAAATAGATGAATTTTTTCACATGAAAAATACACATGTTATTGTTTGTTTGAAAGACCCTGGTAAAAATAGACAACAAACTTTCAAGTTTGAAAAGAAAGTATTTTTTGTGTTGTCCGTTTGTGATAAAGTTCACCTGTGCTCTACAATGTCTCCCAAACTGACGACTATATTTTGTACTCATTTACATTGTACAGTGAAGGGTTCGACAGTGGTAGTCTATGAACTCATACACATGTTTTTGTTAGAATTCAAATTCTTGTGACACACTTCTTCTTGTTCATTTCCTGTGCCTGTGATTTGTTTGAGCACATTGTGAGGTATTTGACCACAGACTACAAACGGAAACAAAGAACGAAAAACAAAAATAAAAACATGCACCAGCAATCACAGTCTAGTGCCCTCCAAAGAACACTCGCTGGGGAAAATCAAATTACAAAACTTCGAAAGCACTCACGAGAAACGCGCAAATTCGCAATCACTCCAAGTTCTTATAAAAAACGCTGGCGCTGGACCCGAGTACTCTTCAGACTGGCTCGCTCCCCCAGTATGAAAGTTTTTGTCTTGTGCACGTGGATTTAAAAAAAAAATTATTAGAGTAAAATAAAACATTAAAACGTTCATAATAAACAATAGTAAACAAGAATTTAAAAAAAAAATAGCCCGCCCATGCCGGGAATCGAACCCGGATCACTTTGGCCATAGACGAATCGCTTTCCACCCGGATCACTTGGATTAAAAAATAAAAAATAAATTATTTATTTATTTTACACAATTAAAAAAATTATTAGAGTAAAATAAAACATTAAAACGTTCATAATAAACAATAGTAAACAAGAATTAAAAAAAAACAACAAATAGACCGCCCATGCCGGGAATCGAACCCGGATCACTTTGGCCATAGACAGACGTGCTACGACAACTTTACTAGAGTTGTGCGCCTTGAATCACTGTGTGTATCTGTCGCTCTCTGTCTTTCAGTCTCACCGAGACCACACACTGCATTGTAGTTTCTTTGCCGAGACCAACGGCGACTTCCTGTCACGTGGTACATACGTCACAGAAATCCCCCATGAAAAAAAAATTTTCCACCTGCAAGCTACTTACCCGACGCCAAAGACGAGCCGCTCTTACAACGTATTTCACGTGCACGTGCGCTGGCTCCTCTAACAGTGTGCGTGTCGACTTGTTCACGCTGTTTGTCAGTAACAATGCCTTGTACTAACTTTGCCATTTGGTTTAACTGTAGCGTCATATTGGTTTTGTAAAGAAAGAGGTTCTTCTGTTTCTTCTCCTACCTTGGTCTGTCCCTGTCTGAGGTTAGCACGATGTTGGTCCCGTCGTATTTGTGAAGGACGTCTTCTCTCCACCGCCTGTGACCTTGACCCCCCCCCCCCCCCTGAAGAGAGAGAGAGAGAGAGAGAGAGAGAGAGAGAGAGAGAGAGAGAGAGAGAGAGAGAGAGAGAGAGAGAGAGAGAGAGAGAGAGAGAGAGAGAGAGAGAGAGAAATAAACGGAGAGATCCCCTAAATGCATCCGATGGGAGTCTCAAATGAGACCGATTGGATAGCTGGAACCGAAACTAATGTAAGCGTTCGCAGGACCTTACTTCCTGGTCCAACTGAAATTGCTTTAAGTCTAAAGTGGTTGTGCTGGAAGCAGTCCGCTGCACTATAGACATACACTGAATAAAAGCTGTTCAACTGTTCCCTTCTACTCATTTCTGTGACAAAGACGTACTGACGTAGGGCATGTTTTCGGGTATGATGTTTCTCAGAAAAGAGGAGAGAAAGACGGAGAGAGAGAGAGAGAGAGATCGAGAGAGAGAGAGAGAGAGAGAGAGAGAGAGAGAGAGAGAGAGAGAGAGAGGGGGGGGAGAGAGAGAGAGAGAGACAGAGATAGAGACAGAGAGAGAGAGAGAGAGAGAGAGAGAGAGAGAGAGAGAGAATGTGTGAGAGAGAAACAGACAGACACACAAACAGAGAGACAGACAGACAGACAGAGACAGACAGAGAGGGAGACACAGAGACAGAGACAGAAAGTGCGCGTGGGTACGTGCGGACGTGCGTGTATATGTGCTTGTGTTTTCTCATAATTATGTACTGTTCGCTTTTTCTTTGAATATTCATTCATACAATTATCCATGCATCCATTTTTATTGAGTCACTTGAGAAAAAGTGACTCTATGTAATCGGTCAGTGTTAGTCTGTCCGGCCGGCCGGCCGGCCGTCCGGCCGGCCGGCCGTCCGGCCGGCCGTCCGTAGACACCACCTTAACGTTGGACTTTTCTCGGAAACTATCAAAGCGATCCGGCTCATATTTTGTTTAGTCGTGACCTCCAATGACCTCTACACTTTAACGATGGTTTCGTTGACCTTTGACCTTTTTCAAGGTCACAGGTCAGCGTCAAAGGAAAAATTAGACATTTTATATCTTTGACAAAGTTCATCGGATGTGATTGAAACTTTGTAGGATTATTCTTTACATCAAAGTATTTACATCTGTAGCCTTTTACGAACGTTATCAGAAAAACAAGGGAGATAACTAGCCTTTTCTGTTCGGCAACACACAACTTAACGTTGGGCTTTTCTCGGAAACTATAAAAGTGACCGGGCTCAAATTTTATGTGAACGTGACTCCCAGTGACCTCTACACTTTGACGTCTGCTTTGGTGACCTTTGACCTTTTTCAAGGTCACAGGTATGTCTTGAAGGAAAAAAATTGAAATATCATATCTCTGAAACTATTCATCGGATTTGATTCAAACTTTATAGGATTATTCTTTACATCAAATTATTTACATCTGTATTGTGTTGTGAATAGCAATTTCTTCCTGTCCATCTGATGCCTCATATAATATTCAGAACTGCGAAAGTGACTCGATCGAGCGTTTGCTCTTCTTGTTCTATTGGCATGTAGCCTCCACATTCAGCTGATAAACCCAATAACATTTACATAAACAAAGCATAGGCCTACAAATGACAAAACGGAGCCGGCGGGAATATAAACACAACATACCCACACAGCACCACAAACATGGCGATCAGAAAACGCCTCCAATATAAAACCCCTCCTATCTTACTTTGACAAAGCACACCTCACTACGTGTACCTGCAATACCCGTATACAGATAAAAGGCCACTGTGACTTGTGCACTGCGCTTGACATTCTTTTGTCGAAGGTCTCACACAGAGAAACACATGTAATTTAAAGCGGAGCGGTGTATATTTTTCTATATCACCCTCCTGCAGTAAGACTGTGCGACGAATCGAAGCGTTGGACTAATCTATCGCCGGTTGTGTTTGAAAGAGCTCGACGAACATGTGAACTGGAAGGAGTGCGCAGTGAGTAAAAACTCAATAAACAAATTAAGATGAAGAAGTAGAAGAAGAAGAAGAAGAAGAAGAAGAGAGAGAGAGACTGAGAGAGAGAGAGAGAGAGAGAGAGAGAGAGAGAGAGAGAGAGAGAGAGAGAGAGAGAGAGAGAGAGAGAGAGAGACAGAGAGAGAGAGAGAGAGAGAGAGAGAGAGAGAGAGAGGTATTGCACCTCGGTTCGACCGAAGCTAAGTTAAGAATAAATTCCTGTTGTGCAGCGGGTTAAAGTATACCCTCATACCTCGGAGATATACCTTCACTCCGGTCTGAACGACGTCACGTGACATGTTATATGGTGGAAGAGAATGCTGTCGCTTATTTTCCACCCTCAGTTCGGTAAGACTGAAACGATGCTCAGTCACGGAAAGAACTATCCAAACTTGCAAGCACAGCCACGGTTGTCCTGAAAGTTCCCGATCCATGTTAAACCCTCATCCTCAGAAGGAAAATAAGCGACAGCATTCTCTTCCACCATATAACATGTCACGTGAGGTCGTTCAGACCGAGTGAAGGTATATCTCCGAGGTATGAGGGTATACTTTAACCCGCTGCACAACAGGAATTTATTCTTAACTTAGCTTCGGTCGAACCGAGGTGCAAGGTGGAGTGAGGGAGGGAGGGAGGGAGGGAGAGAGAGAGAGAGAGAGAGAGAGAGAGAGAGAGAGAGAGAGAGAGAGAGAGAAAGAGAGAGCGAGAGAAAGAGAGCGAGAGAAAGAGAGAGAGAAAGAGAGAGAGAGAGAGCGAGGGAAAGAGAGAGAGAGAGAGAAAGAGAGAGGGACAGACAGACAGACAGCCAGACAGACAGCCAGACAGACAGACAAACAGACATACAGACAGACACAAGAGGTGTGGTTGTTACAAACAATCGGATTCGGATGTATCGTGCTCTTACATCTATATATATATACGACTAGTGTCTGTCTGTCTGTCTGTCTGTCTGTCTGTTCGCGATGCACGGCCATAGTTCTCGGTGGATCTTTTTCAAATTTGGACACCGTATTCAGCTACACCCCGGACACAACCTCATCGATGATATATTTCAACACGTGCTCTCAGCGCGCAGCGCTATGCGCGCTGAACCGATTTTTTGTTGTTGTTGTTGCTGTTGTCGGGATCCACTACCAGTAACTCTTCCTTATCTTCTCCAGTGTTTTCAGCCGCGATTATCTCCCTTCCTCCGTGTGGCGTCAATCCATATTCCCGTTACTACGTTACTATTTTTAGAAGGTCACTGCACGTTACTATTTTTAGAAGGTCTCCAGTGTTTTGCGCGTTTATCTCCTTTCCTTCGTGCGTCGGCGAAGCCGGCGTACACCCGGCAAAGCCGGGTCCCAGGCGCAGCCTGGTATTCGGCTCTACTTCTTCCCGGCGAAGCCGGTACCCGGCGAAGCGGGTAATCATCTAGTCTATATATATATACGACTTGTGTCTGTGTGTCTGTCTGTGTCTTCGCGATGCACGGCCAAAGTTCTCGATGGATCTGCTTCAAATTTGGTGGGCTTATTCACAGAGACCCCGGACACAACCTCATCGATGAGATATTTCAACACGTGCTCTCAGCGCGCAGCGCTGAACCGATTTTGTGCGCGCTGAACCGATTTTGGTTCCACCTCAGCTACCCGGGCCCCCATACCGACACACCAAAGCCAAAGTTCTCGGTGGATCTTTTTCAAATTTGGACACCGTATTCAGCTACACCCCGGACACAATATCATCGATGAGATATTTTAACACGTGCTCTCAGCGCGCAGCGCTGAACCGATTTTGGTTTTTGTGTTCATTTCACCATTCCCAGTAACTCTTCCTTATCTTCTCATCTTCTCCAGGTTTTCAGCGTTTACCTCCCTTCCTTCGTATGGTGCACTATAGTATGAGGGGGGCATCTTCGGATATTCCCGGCGTTCTGTTACTATTTTTAGAAGGTCACCGCAGTGTCCAGAACGTAAATTGGACCCGTAAATTATCCTCACTGTAAAAGTGCAAAGGTCGAATCAATTTATAGCCACGCGAAAAATACACTGTCATCTATCTCTCTATAGATACGGCTTCTCTGTGTTTGTGTGTGTGTGTGTGTGTGTGTGTGTGTGTGTGTCTCTCTATGTGAGCAACACCTGGGGATTGTTCAGTTCTGTTTGTGATGTGGTCTGGCGGCTTTTGTGTATTTGTACATATTGTTTTTATTACCACGGCCTTCGTGGCTTACATTTTAATCCTTTTATTTGTAAAAAGTTTTGAGATTTATTGTTCGTGTTCCTCTTACTTGCTCATCTATTTGGTTTTATTGGTGATCCTGAAAGGTTCCACTTTTTAACTCGATTTGAATTAAAAAAAAAATCATTTTACAAACCCGTTATTCAAGATATAGAATACAGACTTATAATTCTTACCAAGAAACATCTTAACTACTTTTCATTTTAACAAATTCCACAGAGCATTATCAACTCAACCCCACCCTCTGCCCTCCTCTCCTTATTTTTTGTTTCTTTCTTTCCTCTTTTTGAAAGCGGACAAACACTCAAGTCCTTAATGGCTCAAAACCGTAGGACTTTTAATATTAATTTTAACGTATTTGTACGTACTGGCCTTCCTTTGAAAAGCCATAACAGTCCAAAAGGGCTTACAGATAAGCTCTAAATTGCTCAATCCTGTTTGAGTGGAGTTCTCCTCCAAAGGTGATTAACACGGTTACATTCGTCGACAAGGATGGGACTCGATATGGTCAGGAATGGCTTTATGGCCACTGAATCATTTTCGTGCTGTTCCCATTCCACGAATCTGGGAGGGACCTAAGCTTGGCGGGTTCATTGTTCGGACCCGGCGAAGCCGGCGTACGGCTCTAAGTACTTCTTCCCGGCGAAGCCGGCTACCCGGCGAAGCGGGTATTCATCTAGTAAGGTCATGATTTTGTTGCATAGGGTCTCTGTATGTTTTGTTTGGGACAAGGGGTCGTGAGGAAGCACAGAATGTATACTTGTGTGTACAAATATATGTATGCATTTTTGTGTGCATGTACGACGATTCTAACAACACTTTTTGGCAGATGTTTTAAATACATTGATACAGATTTTATCCTGATAACTTCCCCACACGTTGTGTCAACTTTAACCACACAAAAAAGGTATAATTACTCAATTTCCGTCCGTTAACAAATGTGAGGCGTCACTGTGTCGACCGCATTTTTCAATCAACTTCAGTGACATTTTTGTCAAGCAGTCTTTCACCTAGTCCGGACTATAGGATTGCATTTCAGACATGGAAGCTTGAACATTGATTTGTTAATTTTTTGTCAACTAAAAGCATGGGTGCTCTCTATGCAGTGTAACAATAACAATAACAATAACAATAACAACACTTTATTGGGAGAGTGAGGGAGAGAGAGAGAGAGAGAGAGAGAGAGAGAGAGAGAGAGAGAGAAAGAAAGAGAGAGAGAGAGAGAGAGCGAGAGAGAGAGAGAGAGAGAGAGAGAGAGAGAGAGAGAGAGAGAGAGAGAGAGAGAGAGAGAGAGAGAGAGAGAGAGAGAGAGAGAGAGAGATATTTGTTTCGATATTGTCGTCCTAATCTTGACTATTATGAGTGGACTATATATACTCGATATTTTATTTATGCTCTTACGTTTTATGTTGTTTATTGTAAAGCTGTATACACCACACCTGAGTTTCTCCTCGTTGAGATAATAAAGTGTTACATGTCTATGTCTATATGTTGTCCGTTAAAATATCACATAAAAATGAAAAAAAATTCTTCGGCACACCCTGTCTAGCGCCTGCCTGTAAACGATTACAACGAACATTTCATAGGACAACACACACAAAACATAGGTTCACGTAACA
This sequence comes from Littorina saxatilis, assembly GCF_037325665.1. NCBI lineage: Eukaryota > Metazoa > Mollusca > Gastropoda > Littorinimorpha > Littorinidae > Littorina > Littorina saxatilis. The sequence continues at coordinate 18,804,825 of NC_090258.1, forward strand.
AGCACACCTATCATATGTGACCCTCCACCACGGAATGAGTCGCATGTCACCTTTGCATGATTTTCATATTTTTACATTTTCTAAAGAGTTTTTTTTAATGCTCTATGTGGTGAAAACCGTTTTAGAAAAGAGCGAAAACTTTGAGTTGTTTGAGTTATAAGCCTGTGACTAAGGGGACCCTCACGCTGTTACCAGACACTCCCCGGACTTGCGAGGTGACATGCGACTCATTTCGTGGTGGAGGGTCACATATGCTGTCATCTTAAAACATAAGAAAATTACGGATACAATCTTATTCTAACTAAGGTCAAACGTCTTCAAGTCTATCACAATCAAATATAATACTGCACTAGTATGTTCTTCCTCTCATCACAGGAGTTAGGCTTTCAAAGCAGAGCAATCACGTTACGAATATCACAGAATCGGATGTTGTAAACTATAAAGAGCCCTCACTCGATCAATAAATGCACACTGTTCAAGGACGCGATCACGCACGCACGCACGCACACACACACACACACACACACACAGGGTCCCCACTGGTTTTTAGAAACAAATTCCATGACTTTTCCATGACTTTCCATGAGCCTCAATAACATTTTCCATGACTAGATCCACAGGTCGCCATTTCCTAACACGCAAACTTTTTACGTCTTGTCACTGCCAGGTTTGACACTGGCTTGCTTTGCACTGAATTTGAGTCAGTTTCTACGCAGTGTTTCTTCGACAAGCAAGTCAAGCATTTGCTACGCAGTCAGATTCTCGGTAATGTTTGCTGGTCCTGTCATTTCCCTAAACTGGACCACAGGCGGAAGGTATCGTTCACTGGACCACTACTTTCATAGAAAGTCTTTCTATGAAAGTAGTGGTCCAGTGAACGATACCTTCCGCCTGTGACTGGACCAGCCACTGTTTGTATCCATCTGCACTTTCGTAAATTCCGTTTCGTAACCGTCACTGTTACTTGACGAACTGTCATTTTTTTCACCGCGATACACAGTTCATTGCGAAGATCTTCCTTGGTAATTCGTTCCAATTCCGCATACTTTTTGTTGTCAAGAAACAACTCGAAAGAAAGTTTCAAACTCACCATCCTCCATCTTGCTTGTCGAAGCGCTAAAGTACTTTATCGATGGAAAAACAAATGCAGAAAACGTCGACGTATATTCTCGTATGCAAATACGAACGAGAAGTTGGTCATACGAACAAGCCTTGTGCTGGCGACACAAATCGCTGCTGGCTGGGCGACGAAAATAGCCGCTGGCGTGCTAAAGGTTATTTTTTTTCTTTCTTATTTTTGTTAAATTCCATGACTTTCCATGACTTGAATTGAAATTCCATGACTTTCCAGGCCTGGAAAATTAAAAATCAAATTCCATGACTTTCCAGGTTTTCCATGACCTGTATGAACCCTGCACACACACACACACACGCATACACACACACACTCACACACACACGTTTTGGAATTGTTTAATGAATTAGTATTTTAGTGTACACTATTTAGTGGGTGCTTTGTAAACTTGATTCATCAACAAATTCTCACTCAGTCTCAAGCAGTCAGGATATTGACTTTGAGTATGTGTCCAAGCAGAGGGATGGTCTTATCCCATGTAAAAGCCTGGCCAAATCTGAGATGATGAGCTAAACTCTTGTTACGGTAAAGGACTGTTCCCTTTATCCAGCGAGGTGGTGGTGACATTTGACGAATTGGGACACCAACTGTGAGTAGACAGTGTAGGTCTACCTTTTCATGTGCAGATCAAAGTGACCTCAACCTACACACAACAAAAAAGCGTAACAATAATGAATCATGCCTGGGGAGACAGTAGCGGGTCGTGACCAGGCATACCAATAGCATTGTTTGCATAACTAATTAACATGGTTATGGGGCGGGGATATAGCTCAGTTGGTAGCGCGCTGGATTTGTATTCAGTTGGCCGCTGTCAGCGTGAGTTCGATCCCAGGTTCGGCGGAAATTTATTTCAGAGTCAACTTTGTGTGCAGACTCTCTTCGGTGTCCGAACCCTCCCCCCGTGTACACTACATTGGGTGTGCACGTTAAAGATCCCACGATTGACAAAAGGGTCTTTCCTGGCAAAATTGCTTAGGCACAGTTAATAATTGTCTACCTATACCCGTGTGACTTGGAATAATAGGCCGTGAAAGGTAAATATGCGCCGAAATGGCTGCAATCTACTGGCCGTATAAAATTTCATCTCACACGGCATCACTGCAGAGCGCCTAGAACTGTACCCACGGAATATGCGCGATATAAGCGTCATTGATTGATTGATTGATGTTCCCGTGTCGAGTTTTTTCAAGACAAATCGTAATGTACAACAAGCAACTGGCATCCTTCAATTCCCTTCCTCGTAAAACAATAAAAGCAACCACCTAATTCAAATTGCATACAGAGGTACATAGTTCGCATTTTTGTATGGAGAAATGACTTATCGCACACCAGTAATACCTTTAGAATTGGTGTTCCAAAGTCCCGCCGCGTAAATCGTTGGGGTGTGCACGTTAAAGATCCCACGATTGACAAAAGGGTCTTTCCTGGCAAAATTGTACAGGCATAGATAAAAAATGTCCACCAAAATACCCGTGTGACTAGGAATAATAGGCCGTGAAAAGTAGGATATGCGCCGAAATGGCTGTGATCTGCTGGTCGATGTGAATGCGTGATGCATTGTGTAAAACAAATCCATCTCACACGGCATAAACAGATTCTTTCTTTATTTGGTGTTTAACGTCGTTTTCAACCACGAAGGTTATATCGCGACGGGGAAAGGGGGGGTGGGAGATGGGATAGAGCCACTTGTTAATTGTTTTTTGTTCACAAAAGCACGAATAAAAAAATTGCTCCAGGGGCTTGCAACGTAGTACAATATAATTATGACCTTACTGGGAGAATGCAAGTTTCCAGTACAAAGGACTTAACATTTCTTACATACTGCTTGACTAAAATCTTTACAAACATGGACTATATTCTATACAAGAAACACTTAACAAGGGTAAAAGGAGAAACAGAATCCGTTATAGTCGCTCTTAGGACATGCTGGGGAGCATCGGGTAAATTCTTCCCTCTAACCCGCGGGGGGTACATAAATAGATCCCTGCGCCTTTAGTCCGAGTCTGGAGATACGCGCGCGATATAAGACTTCATATATAAAAAATCGCCTTGTCTTCCCCGGCCGATCTGCACAAACCCTTTCTTAAGCCCGCTCCTAACTACAGCCGAAACCAAGCCGAACTAGGTCGGCGAACGTTGCGCCGTGCCTGGTTCGGTGTATTAACTAGCGGCGAAATGTATCGGCAATACCGGTCATATGATCAAGAAATATCACGCGAGAAGACTCGTGATCGGTTGACAGCGTTATAGCCGTCAGTATATTATCGTCACTCTTCAAGGATGAAGATACACAAACATTCAACCAATGAAAAGTCAGTTCGCCGATGACGTGCCAAATGTTTGCAGGATTGTATCGGCGAACCGCGAAAGGTTACAGCTGCAACCAAAAAATAGGGGAATCCCCTGATTTGATGACGTCGCCGAACGTTCGACTGACTGACTGACTATTAGGGTTTAACGTCCTCTTAGACCAACTGGTCCATATTGGGACAGGTATTGGTAATACGTTGAAGATATGGTGTGATACTTTGATTCGAACAAGCCCGCTGTGGCTGTCTTCTTTGACACACCAGCATTGGGTTTGTCTCGTCAAAGTATCGAAATACGATCATGATAATCGGAGACGAGAGATGATGCATGCGTGTCTTCGTGTTTTCCAAGCCCTGAGACTTTCGCTGTGAACGTGGGATCTTTTTCGTGCGCATGTGTGCACACGGGGGTGTTCGGACACCGAAGAGAGTCTGCACAAAGTTGACTGCGAGAAATAAATCTCTCCCCGAACGTGGGGATCGAACAAAGCCAGCGCGCTACCAACTGAGCTACGTCCCCGCCTCCGAACGTTCGCCGAACTAGAACTAGTTCGGCGTGGTTCGGCCATAGTTAGTAGCGGGCTTTAGAATAAGAGTGTTCATTCCTTTTAACGCATCCACAGCCTGCCTGATATCTGCGCAGAGCGAGAATGTGTCGAAGATTTTAATTTGTTTCTGACATGTTTGTCAATCCGCGAAATAAATTCTTTACAAATTCCAACTCTGCGTGGGAAATCATCTGAACACTTGGGCGCCTCTGTGGTGCATGGACGAGATGATGGATCATCTAAGAAATCACTATCTTCAAAATAATCTCCATGAAACTGCCTATGCAGACAGACACGTACCCACCTGCACAGAAGTCTACTGTGCACTTACCGTGGAATGAATTATATTAACATTTCAATGGTCTTCAATTTTCAAACTGTTTCGAAGGCTCTCTCACAAAGCATTTCAACGATACATAAATGCAAACTAACAGGGTAAGCTGCGTCGGGTTTATACCCTTATTATAGACTAGATGATTACCCGCTTCGCCGGGTACCGGCTGCGCCGGGGACCCGGCTTTGGAAGGAAGGGAGATAAACGCGCAAAACACTGGAGAAGATAAGGAAGAGTAGTGGACAGTGACCTTCCAAAAATAGTGACGGGAATATGGATTGACGCCACATGAAGGAAGGGAGATAAACGCAAAACACTGGAGAAGATAAGGAAGAGTTACTGGGAATGGATCTGGGAAGATGAACAGAAAAACCAAAATCGGTTCAGCGCTGCGCGCTGAGAGCACGTGTTGAACATTCTCATCGACCAGGTTGTGTCCAGGGTCTACCTCAATATGCCCACCAAATTTGAAGCAGATCCATCGAGAACTTTGGCCGTGCATCGCGAACACACACACAGACACAAGCCGTATATATAGATAGCTAGATAGAAACCATGGAATCTATTAACCACCCAGGCAAAAGAAAGTCCGGGTGATGGCTACACTCTTGGAGTGCGCTAACTTTTCCAGAGAGCGTATTCTTCCGCCCTTTTTCAAAGCGAGGCTGTGCCCCTTCTTTTTATTTGAGAAGATTCTTCTCATCCTCCGTGTTAGTGTCATGTATCTTATCTATCATCTCCACATTACCAAATGATGCTTGACCCTAAATTTCCCGCGGCTAAAAGCAGAAGTGGTTTTTATCTGACAGATTTCATGCGCCTGTACAGTGAATCTGTAATCTGTGTCTCTTCTTTCGACTTCTGAACATTCTTCTCAGCCGCTTTGTTAGTGGCATGTAGCTTATCGTCTCCATATTACCAAACAATGATGCTTGACCTTAAAATGTCCCGCGGCTGAAAACAGAAGGTTTTTTTCTGACAGATTTCGAGCTGGACAAAGCAGCATTTGGAAGTCGACTGATTTAATAGACTGTCTCACTTGAAAATGTAGCAGACGACACCATCAGTTTAGGACTGAAATGAACAGTTTTCGCATATTTCAAGACAACTACGATGTAAACAGAACACGCGAAGGCTTCAAAACATTCTTACCATGTAATCATAGCACCAACCTCCCAGATGAATGCAGGTACATTGCGAGAAATAACATGCCAACTTTATTTTTTTGCGAATGAGGGAACCAACGTGTCACTTTGAGTCGTTTGACATCAGGGGACGCCACTCAGTTGCTTGGGGGTATTTCATTTTTGTGAGAGCGTAGAACATTTTGGTACATGTTGTTTTTTTATACCAATAATGAATACTTAAGTGAAACTGTATGCTAACGGGTACATTTCGCACAACTGTAACTCATACTGTTAGTTGCTAATCGATAAAACGGTACAGAGGGTAATCAAATCGTAAAATGCATGGTCGGCGATGAAACCGTCAATACCCCCGACATGTGCAAAGCTGACACACACACAAAAGTAGATCTAACTCGACCTGTCCACAATTTATCCAAACGCTGGCAGAAAAATGTGCCTTTTTAAACGTTCTAATCTATTGTCGTTACTGACAATATAGTTATTGAAACAATCACAGTGCGCTAAGAGATTTATAGAGCAAATCTTGAAAATAGTTATTGAACTCAGCGCCTTGCGCTTCGTTTAATAATTTATTTTCTCGATTTACTCTATTAATCTCTTAGTATGATGTTTCAATAAATTACATAATAATAATAATAACTGGACATTTTTTAAATGCCTAACCTATGGCTCTATGCCCTTTACAAAAGAACATGTACAGAATAGAACAATTAAATGTACAACCTAATACAACAATTAACCATACGGACAAAAATCACCACATGTACTGTTCACACAATATTCATATAATTATGCAGTACACACTATATATGGGTGCGTCTCAGAATCTCGTCCTCTGTTTGTGACATTATCACCAAAAGTAAAATCTTCCCAGAAAACTTTGATAATACTATTTACACACTTCTCAGGGTGTACCTTTTCAGTTTAAACAAGAAAAAATATAACATTGCCTTTAGTTTGCCATATGTTGAGCATTATTTGGACCATGTGTGCAAAATCACCCGTGTAACATGGAAAAAATAAAAGACAAAAAAACTGCATTTATAAGGCTGAAAACGACTTTTATTCAGTTATTATTGTTGAATCACAAGCCATTATAGAGTTCAATATGAAATGACTACATGCAAACAACAAAATAATGTTTTTTTCAATGTTCCATGCATTCGTCAAAATGTCAATACAAAAATGAAAATTAATTAATGATATCCTGATCAGAACATGTTGATACATGGCATTCATTCAGTCTTATTGACATTTAACCTTCACAATAGCATATATACAAAGATTTGTTGCTCTAAGACAAAATGTTAGAAAGTTATCCCAAAAGAATGCAAAATGGTCACCGATGTAACATAAAAACATCACTTTTGTAACAAAGAAACGGTTATGCTTTTTCCCACAAACTTTACTAAATGAAGCTGATTTTGCAACCAGATTCTTCTTAGGTAAAATGCCAAACACTAAAACAGGAACAGAAAGAAAAAAAGCTGGACAAAATCAAGAAAACTTTGCCCCAAAAAAGAGAAACATTAATGAAAAGTTCATCACCGACGTAACTCGGAAACGAACAACCAGACATGTATTATAAGGTTTGACATGAAGAATGCAAATGTTCAAAAGTGGTTCATTCAATTGTTAAGACAATAAACCAAAGGCATTGGTTACATATAGAACAGTTGCCACTTGCAGTTAATTAATTTATTTTAAAAGAAATAATGCCCCCTGGCATTGAAGGTGGGGTCACGAATCATGGTTGCATCAGATGCAGGGACTAAGGAAATATCATCGATCCCTGGAAAGCAATAGTAGTTCCCCTCCGGTTTCCTTCGAAGGAACGGTACCACCAGTTCATCAGGTCGAATCTCTTGCACCTGAAACATGCAAGTACCAGCGATTTCAACCAAAGATTGATGCAATATGTGTACTAGTTTCACTAACATGAATTTGTTTAATGTCTATCAAGATTTTGATGCATCCACATTCACTGGCTAAAAACAAAATAAAGTAATTATTTTGTTCAGACTTACCATTCCATTGAACATACAACTTTTACAATTAAAGAAAACATTGACACTTACCGTTCCTTTAAATGGATTTCGGAAATTTAATTTTGATCATAATTTTTTATATTTTTAATTTTCAGAGCTTGTTTTTAATCCAAATATAACATATTTATATGTTTTTGGAATCAGGAAATGATGTAAAATAAGATGAACGTAAATGTGGATCGTTTTATGTAAAAAAAAAATTTATTACAATTTTCAGATTTTTAATGGCCAAAGTCATTAATTAATTTTTAAGCCACCAAGCTGAAATGCAATACCGAAGTCCGGCCTTCGTCGAAGATTGCTTTACAAAAATTTCAATCAATTTAATTGAAAAATGAGGGTGTGACAGTGCCGCCTCAACTTTTACAAAAAGCCGGATATGACGTCATCAAAAGTATTTGTCGAAAAAAAGAAAAAAACGTCCGGGGATATCATACCCAGGAACTCTCATGTCAAATTTCATAAAGATCGGTCAAGTAGTTTAGTCTGAATCGCTCTACACACACACACGCACAGACAGACAGACACACACACACACATACACCACGACCCTCGTTTCGATTCCCCCTCTATGTTAAAACATTTAGTCAAGTTTTGACTAGGTGAAATCGAAAGAAAAACTATTATTAACAAATGTTTAGCCTAATTTTTCACTTCATAGAATATCATAGCAGCAAAAACTCACCTTTTCTCAAGAACCTGGGGTGTTGATCACTGTCGTAACAAAATCACAGACTTCGGAAACATTCTCGAAATCGTTCTTCGCTGCTGGAAGCTGAACTATTTCTCTCTGTAACTGCGCATGCGTAGTCACCCGCACCTCTAAGTCACTACGCGCAAAATAGTTCTAATCTTTCTTCAAAACTCTGAACATTATTTGCAAAACCGTTCACCATCGTAACTGAATTTTGAAGAAGCATGTCATATTGCGCAACTTTCAACTTAGTTTGCAGATGCAATTTTGAGAAAATAATACTTAAATAACATTTAGCTTAGCGATGTTCTATGCCCTTTCATGTCTAGATCGTGTTGAAGATGAATATGCAAATTCTAAAGTTCAAATTTAGGACTTGTTGCTGTTGCACGCGTGCGGAAACCTATGTTACGACAGTGATGGCAAACTTTCAAGCGATTAATTTCGTTTAAAAAAACAATTCTGTGGACAAAATAACATTTCAACTGTCAAGTACACTTAAACCAAACACACATAACAAGAATAGCAGTCCTTGGACATTCTAAACGATTCTTGTAGTGAGGTGCAAAACTAGTTGATGGTTCATGTCACAGATCAGACCTCCATTTTTCACGCATCCAATCATTTCTTTCGCAAAACAATCTTCATAATAATCATGCAAAATACTCAATTTTGTTTGTACTATTTCTTTATTCATTTTACTTCTCAAAAATACCAATATCATGATTTAAAATTCAGTATGTTTCAATTGTGGGCTAATTTGATTATGGCACACACAAAAGGATCAGTTTCTGAGACGCACCCATATATAAACATACCCAACGAACACTTTCAACAATCATGCCAACTTTGTGGGAGAGGAGTACGTGCAGAAATGGAATGGAAAAGACAGTTAAGTTAAATGGATGTGCATAAGCACGAGCTTGGTTTTGTGATTATATCTGCGATTTTTGTGTGTATGCCATGTGTGCAGATTGTGTAGGTATACTAGTATTCATGTGTGAGTGCATGTGTATGTGTGTGTGTTTGTATGTATGTGTGTGTGCCTCTGTATGCGTGTGTGTGTGTGTGTGTGTGTGTGTGTGAATGTGTCTCTGTGTGTCTGTGTGTATCTGGGCATGTGTGTGGTGATAGCATGTGTGTGTGTATGCGCACGCGTATGTGCGTGCGCACGCGTGTGTTTGTTTGTGACTGCATGGATTTAGACGATGAATTTGCTTTTGTACTCCTGTTCTTTTTGTGTCTTAATGCTTGTACTTTGGTTTTGTACATGTGTATAGTAATGCCATTGCGCTTGGAGCTTCTAGGTAAGCGCTCTATAAGTTTCCATTATTATTGTTATTGTTAAGTTAGGGAGCGCTCCAGGTACCGACACCAACATTTTTTTCCAGATTAAAGGCACATTCTTTTGTGTAAAATGAAAATGGACATTAAAGTGTTCTCATCTTAACTTATCTTATCTTATCTTATCTTATCTTATCTTATCTTATCTTATCTTATCTTATCTATCTTATCTACTTAGTTAAGGGAGCGTTCCAGTTACCGACACCAACATCTTATTCCAGATTAAAGGCACACTCCCTCCCGTGTTAACAATTCGGCTCACCGGGGGCCCGGTAGCTCAGTTGGTAGAGCACTAGACTTGTGATCGGAAGGTCGCAGGTTCGAATTCGGGCCGGGACGGACACGGGTCAACATTATGTGTAGGCCCAGAGACGGAAGCCATGTCCCACCCCCGTTGCACCACAATGACTCGTAAAAGACATCGGTCATTCTGCCATAAGTGCAGATGGCTGATACCACCTAAACACGCATACACTAGTGTATCTCGTCAAAAGCCGTGAGGGCGTAAAACTCGAATCATATAACCCATATCTTGTCCTTAAGAGGCAAAATATTTTGCCTGTGAGCTGTAGGACATATAGAGAATACTACATGGCTTGCTGTGTCGTACCAGATTTACACGAGTTGTTATTTTTACACCCCCGGTATAGGGGTGTGTATATGTTTCGCTCGATGTGTTTGTTTGTTTGTTTGTTTGTTTGTTTGTTTGTTTGTTTGTGTTCGCATATAGATCTCAAGAATGAACGGACCGATCGTCACCAAACTTGGTGAACAGGTTCTATACATTCCTGAGACGGTCCTTACAAAAATTGGGACCAGTCAAACACACGGTTAGGGAGTTATTGGTGGATTAAAATTATACAAGGACTTATAGAGGGACATCTTCATGGTCAAAGGGAAATAACCATTCTCACTCAGTCACTGCCACCAACTGAGAAGGTTATTTCCCTTTGACGGGGGTGTTTTTCCTACCTCGTAGGAATTTCTTGTTTAATATTGAACTGCGAGCGAAAATTCGGCTCACCATCTCACATCTGGGCAGGCTTTTACATCAGATTATGATCACCCTTCAACTACTGTAAACTACATGCCGACATATCAACAGCGCCTTACTGCTTCCTTTGTGGAATGAACATCTTTTGTTGAGTTTTTATTCGGCCGTGGGTAACACTTGTGCCAAACAAAACTGCTAAATTAAGTCAGCAAGATGATCCCACTTTGAAGAGAATTTAGCCACGCCGCTATTGGTGCATGGAATGTGTTCTAGTTGAAAATTGCTCTTAAAAACCGAGACAGATCAGATTCTGGGGTGGCTGACACACGATTGGTTCAACGCGAAGGCCCGAAAATAGCTTTTAATTATACACCTTTACCACTGCACAACCTTAACATTCATTAACTACCCAGGCGAACAAGAGTTCCGTGTTGATAGAAACCAAGTTCGTGAGGCAGCGAGTTCAGCCAATGCCGGCAGAAGAACACATCAAGAAAGGAGGGAAGGGTGATACGCCCTATCGGGTGTCTCGCCATTAGCCTGTTTCTTTCATAAAGAAACGAGGAGGGCTACGTTTCTTGAAGTTTGAAATTGTAAACACACACTCGCGCGCACGCGCAAATACACACATACGCACGCACACTCACACACACTCACACACGCACGCACGCACGCACGCACGCACGCGCACGCACGCGCACACAAGCACACACGCCCGCACGCGTACGCACATACACACACACACACACACACACACGCGTGCACGCCCGCACGCTCGCACGCGCACTCAAGCACGCACACACACACACACACACACACACACACACACACACACACACACACACACACACACACACACTTATTCAAGAACATCAGCCCTGATTGCCAATCCTAAATTAACTTAACCGCGGTCGAGTTTGTTTCTACTTGTTTTTGATGTGATTTTAATGTTCTCATTGGCTACAAAAACTCTGACTGGAAGCAAAAGTTTGATGGAAAAAAAGAAAGACGGAAAGGAAGAAAGAAAGAAAGAAGACAGACATAAAGACAGTAAGAAATAAGGAAAGAAAGAACGAATAAAAAGGGGGAAAAAAGAAAGAAAGAAAGAAAGAAAGAAAGAAGGAAAGAAAAGGAAAGAAAGCAGAGTTGTGTAACGCATTTCTTAGAATTAACATATTGATGTCTTCGCTCTGCCAGGTTTACCAGCACGCTAAGAAACGC
>NC_090258.1:18824099-18846599 GCF_037325665.1 Littorina saxatilis
TCTCATTGTTATAAACGTGTAGGGTTTAATACTGACTGAAAATAGCAAGTGCATTCCAGAACATTCACGCTCTAAAATCTTGCTAGGTCGTGTCGCGCATATCAAGCATTACCCGAACATTCCTAACTAGTCAGATTCAAGGCATGCGGCGGAAAGGGGTAAGGGGGGGGGAGGGGGGAGGGGGGGGAGGGGGTCTGAATGTACACAGTGGGTTTTCCGATGTTACTAATAGTAAGTACATCGGTTTCCATAAAAAATAAAAATCGTGACTGTAGGTCGAATGGAACGTACAGTTGTATCTATTGTAACATGTACTTTACTTGTACCCCTGTACATTCAACTACACTCTCCTCGTGCAGTTAGTCACAAAGCCGACAAACTGTAACATGATACGATTGGCTTGCGCAGGCCTCAAGGCAGTGCTAAAAGTAAACCACACCTCTACAAGTATACAGTTCTTAGAAACACATTAGGACACACACACACAGGCTTAGCAGCTTCGGCATAGGCGTCATACTGATGTGACTTTTTCACCGCTTGTAGATCTTACAGCATGAATAAGTTTGACAGAGATAGAGAGATTTCAGAATTATTTGAACTCCAGGATTACATATCATCGTCTTCAGGTACTGTTTATTTCGAAAGTTTGGCGATAGTATGGATGTGATGGGGTATATAATATTTTGTGTTATTTGTATTATTTGGTTGTGTGTCTGAAGAGGCGGAAAGAGATATAATATTATATTAAGTGTAGGGTTTGGTGGCATTATTTACTTACGCGATTTTATGCTTGAAGCACGTGGCTACCGAAGAGTAGGTTTGTTTTGCCGTCAGCCATGTATTGTATTGAAATGTTACTTTTCTCTAGAGAAACTGCATAATTACGTATTATTTTGAATAGAGGGGGGGGGGGGGGGGAGAGAAAGTAAGTGCAGGGATATTAATAAGATATGTTTTCTCAAGCAATTCGCCGAAATGCCCATCAACGTTTCGGAAATTTATCTTATTTTTAGTAATTATCGGTGTCTTCTTTTCCTCGCCATGAACATGTTAGATTTGACGCAATGACCGCAACGTTGTCTGCGATTTGAAATTCGTTTCGGCGTTTTGCTGACTGCCAACGCTAACCGGCATTCCTGAGTTGTTTATTGTATTGTATTGTTTTGTATTGCATCGTATTTTATTGTGTTTTAGACTGTATCGTATCGTATTGTATTGAATTGTATTGTATTGTATTGTAATGTATTGTATTGTATTGTATTGTCCTGCCCTCAATTGAATTAAATCGTATCTTATTACTTCGTATCTTAGAAATTTACTTTTAATGTACGTACTACATCGCTTTGTATTCTATTCTATATCCTCTTCCAAGACAAAATTAACACAGCATTTCAGAACGAAATACCTCAAGATTACGGCGATAAAAGCATGGAGAGTATCGTACCGCTTTTTATTCTATATTTCGTGTCTTGTTTTTCAGAAGAAATGGATACATCATTTCCTGACGAGCTACCGCCGGATTACGGCGATGATGGTGTGGTGAGTTTTCCAGGACAGCGGACAACGAGTCCAGGAAATACTGGTGACCTAACCAGTCTTCCTGACCTCACGGAGGACACAGTACTACAGGTGGTCAAGCAGCGGTACCAGCAAGATCGGATCTATGTAAGTTGTGATTTTGTTGATGTTTGGAGTGTGTGTTTGTGGGAACGAGTGCGGTGGGGTGGCGGGCGTCGATGTGAGAGAAAGGATAGAGAGAGGACTGTTTGTGTGTGTGTATGTGTGTGTGTGTGTGTGTGTGTGTGTGTGTGTGTGTTATGTTTTGACTGTTCAAAGTTCCTAATTGTGTACGTGTGTGTGTGTGTGTGTGTGTGTGTGTGTGTGTGTGTGTGTGTGTGTGTGCGTGTGTGTGTGTGTGTGTGTGTGTGTGTATGTGTGTGCAGACACAGACAGGCACACACACGCACACGCTAGCACGTACGCACGCACGCACGCACGCACACACAAACAAACACGTACGCGCGCACGCACGCAATCACACACACACACACACACACACACATACACACACACACGTACACACACTAGCAAAGCAATACCTACACACTATCTGAACAGGAAACATATATATATTAAATAATCCATTACCAAGCAGCAATAAAGTCAGTTTGGGCAGTCAAGAATTGTGTACATGTAGATCGGCTGTAAATATTCTTGGGTACCATGGAAGTATGCTTACACATGTATGCACTACACTTTCTTACCCGCATGCATTTATTAAAGTAACTAGTACACTTGCACTACACTTTCTTACCCGCATGCATTTATTGAAGTAACTAGTACACATGCACTACACTTTCTTACCCGCATGCATTTATTGAAGTAACTAGTACACTTGCACTATTGCTCTCTATCGTTTTAAAATGTAAGACATGAGACATAAAAAAAAAAATTCAACCACGTGCATTACACAGGAATATATCTTGTTTTGAGTTCATTCAATACATAGTACATTCAAACACAACAACCAAACAGAATGCTAACAGAACTGCATACACACACTCACTTACACACACACACTCACACACACACACACTCACACACACACACACACACACACCCCTCCCCCCCACACACACCCACACACACACAAACACACACACACACACACACACACACACACACACACACACACACACACACACACACACACACTCTCTCTACATTATACCGCGTTCACATCTTGTCCACTTCACATAAAATTACTTACTTTTCATACCCTGAATAAGAACGTGTGTCACATAAAAGGACGTGATATGTGGGTGCTTGGACAGGGATTACTCAATGCAAAAATTGTCTACTGCTATGCTACTGCTAGAGTAGCAGTAGAATATATTTGGTCGTAGCGTAAATTAGACTTAAATAATTAAAGAGTAGGCAGATTGGCAGGCGTTCATTTTTTGTTCTCTTTCTTATTCCTTCAGTTTTTCTGGTTTTTGTTTTTGCTTTTATGGCGTGTGTGGGATTTTTTTTGCGGGGAGGGGGAGTGGGGGAGGGGGAGTGGGGGATTAGGGGGGAGCGTCTATTTGTGCGCTAAAGTTCGTGTGCACTTATACGTGTGTGTATGTACATTTGGCTGTGTATCCTCTTCTCTTATTCGCATTTTCTTCAATATCTCATCTTGATCTGAATATACTCTTGCGTTTATCACTAATCACGTCTGGACACAAAGATGGACAAACAGACAGACAGACGAACGGGCCGATGGACGGACGGACGGACACACGCACGCACGCAAACACGCACACACGAACGCAAACACGCACGCACCTACACACGCACACAAACACTCTCACACACCACACATCACACCACACAGAAACACACAACAACAACAACAACAACAACAACAACAATAACAACCTACATCTACAAGCACAATCAAAATATTTCAAAAAGTCAATCGGCGATGAAGTCAGTTTGAGTGATCAGGAAGCAAGGGAGTGTAAACTATTTTCCAGAAACACACGTGCTTACTGAACTCGACTGCATGACGTTTCAAAACAGGAACAACTCTATAGAGGTGTCTTTCTTATGCACAAGTACATTAGCACTGTGTCGCCCACCCTGTGATTTTAATTGTTGTTGATTTTTTTTAAAGCAGTTTACGGATATTCATTAATGTTTAATGGGCCAGAAAGTGCTACGTCATCATTCAGATAGTTTGTTTAAGCGGGTAATTTGACGAACAGATATCCGTATTGTACACTTGCAGGTACCGTGTAGGTGTGTCGCAACATATTAGTGGTTGATTGGTTGGTAAGTTGGTTGGTTGGTTGGTTGGTTGATTGATTAATTGGTTGGTTGGTTGGTTGGTTGGTTAGTTGATTGGTTGGTTGGTTGATTGGTTGGTTGGTTGGTAAGTTGGTTGGTTGGTTGATTGGTTGGTTGGTTGGTTGCTTGGTAAGTTGGTTAGTTGGTTGGTTGGTTGGTTGGTTAGTTGGTTGGTTGGTTGATTGGCTGTTGTTTTTATATTTAGTCAAGTTTTGACTAAATATTTTAACATCGAGGGGGAATCGAAACGAGGGTCGTGGTGTATGTGCGTGTGTGTGTGTGTCTCTGTGTGTGTGTGTGTAGAGCGATTCAGACGAAACTACTGGACCGATCTTTATGAAATTTGACATGAGAGTTCCTGGGTATGAAATCCCCATACGTTTTTTTTTATTTTTTTCATAAATGTCTTTGATGACGTCATATCCCGGCTTTTCGTGAAAGTTGAGGCGGCACTGTCACGCCCTCATTTTTCAACCAAATTGGTTGAAATTTTGGTCAAGTAATCTTCGACGAAGCCCGGACTTCGGTATTGCATTTCAGCTTGGTGGCTTAAAAATTAATTAATGACTTTGGTCATTAAAAATCTGAAAATTGTAAAAAAAAATAAAAATTTATAAAACGATCCAAATTTACGTTTATCTTATTCTCCATCATTTGCTGATTCCAAAAACATATAAATATGTTATATTCGGATTAAAAACAAGCTCTGAAAATTAAATATATAAAAATTTTTATCAAAATTAAATTGTCCAAATCAATTTAAAAATACTTTCATCTTATTCCTTGTCGGTTCTTGATTCCAAAAACATATAGATATGATATGTTTGGATTAAAAACACGCTCAGAAAGTTAAAACAAAGAGAGGTACAGAAAAGCGTGCTATCCTTCTTAGCGCAACTACTACCCCGCTCTTCTTGTCAATTTCACTGCCTTTGCCATGAGCGGTGGACTGACGATGCTACGAGTATACGGTCTTGCTGAAAAATGGCATTGCGTTCAGTTTCATTCTGTGAGTTCGACAGCTACTTGACTAAATATTGTATTTTCGCCTTACGCGACTTGTTTGTCATTCGTTTGCCCTCTGTTGAGTTGGAAAGCGTCCACCTGTGCGCTACGTGTGAATTCATGTGCAGGGGCGGATCAGTTCATTTTATGGGGGGGGTTTCCAAAAGTATATTGTGAAGATAAGGGTGTGAAGGCGCGAAGCGCCGAGCCGACGGCGCAAAGCGCCTAGCTTGCTAGGGAGGTCCGGGCGCATGCCCCCCCGGAAAATTTTGAAAAAAAGGATGCAAAATGGTGCAATCTGATGCATTCTGAGGATGATCATTACCAGTTTCAGGCAGCAGATTTTGTCACTGATTAACAACCCAAAAAAACACCATTTAAAAAAAAAAATTTGGCTGGGGGGGGGGGTTTCCGGAAACCCCTGAAACCCCCCCCTCGTCCGCCCCTGATGTGTACGTGTTTACATTTATGTATGACGCCTTTACTCGTTTTCGCATTTTGTTTAGGCTACATCGATCTAAATTATCTCACACGTTTACAACAAAATTAAAAGAGTGCCTACACTGTCTGTGACCAGGAACACAATATATCATAAAATCCACCCCCGATCACTCAGCTTGAGTGATTAAGAACTCTAGGAGTGTTTAACAGTTTTATAACTCTAAATGTGTGCGAACACGGAAATATTCTCACGCTTCAAAACAGGATCACCCCGGTGAAGGTATTTTACTCATGCACGAGTACAATAGCACTGCGTTGTTCTTACGATGTGCGTTCTTGGAGCGATGTACTGACTTTAATGACGATACAGTCGAACCTGTTTAAAAAGACTACCCAAGGGACTGAGCAAAAGTGGTCTCTTTAGACCGGTGGTCTCTTTAGACAGTTGATTTATATAGTCGTAAAAACCCTTGGGGATATGTTGGGGTGGTCTCCTTAGACAGGTGGTCTCTTTAGACAGGTGGTCTCCTTAGACAGGTGGTCTTAATGGCAGGTTCGACTGTACTTGTATTGTGCGAATCCTAAAAACAGTTCCAAGAGCCTCACAAGGAACATACACAAAGTGTTTAATGAGGCGGACAATACTAGGTGCACCCGACTTTAGATCCGGGGTTTTGCATTAACTGACGCGTTTTCTCGGAGCGATGTAATGTTTTGTAGCCCTGTTTTTTACCGGTGACTTACCGCGCACACCCATAATTATTGTATCGTTTCCGGTTCCAGGTAAGGTGTCGTCATAGGTGCGAGGGAAGATGGGGAAAACCATAGCTCGAACAGACAATGTTAGAAACTAACTATTTTGCGCTCTATGTGTGGTGTGCGTATTTGAGACAATGACAACAAGTGACGTAATTATGTCCGTGTCACAAATGATAATACCAGTATTTTGTTTCCATTCTAGTGGATCACGTTGATATTATCAACACTTGTTACAAATGGATTTTCAGATCGAATGGATGAGAAATGTAACTTGATTTCTCCCCCTCTCTCTCTCCCTCTTTCTTTCTATCTCTCTCTCTCTCCCCCTCTCTCATCCTCTCTCTCTCCCTCCCTCTTTCTCCCTCTCTCTATCTCGCCCTCTCTCTCTCTTTCTATCTCTCCCTCTCTCTCTCTCTCCCTCTTTCTCTCTCTCTCTTTTTATATTTAGTCAAGTTTTGTCTAAATATTTTAACATCGAGGGGGAATCGAAACGAGGGTCGTGGTGTATGTGCGTGTACGTGTGTCTGTGTGTCTGTGTCTGTGTGTGTGTGTGTGTGTGTGTGTGTGTGTGTGTGTGTAGAGCGATTCAGACTAAACTACTGGACCGATCTTTATGAAATTTGACATGAGAGTTCCTGGGTATGAAATCCCCGAACGTTTTTTTCATTTTTTTGATAAATGTCTTTGATGACGTCATATCCGGCTTTTCGTGAAAGTTGAGGCGGCACTGTCACGCCCTCATTTTTCAACCAAATTGGTTGAAATTTTGGTCAAGTAATCTTCGACGAAGCCCGGACTTCGGTATTGCATTTCAGCTTGGTGGCTTAAAAATTAATTAATGACTTTGGTCATTAAAAATCGGAAAATTGTAAAAAAAAAATAAAAATTTATAAAACGATCCAAATTTACGTTTATCTTATTCTCCATCATTTGCTGATTCCAAAAACATATAAATATGTTATATTCGGATTAAAAACAAGCTCTGAAAATTAAATATATAAAAATTATTATCAAAATTAAATTGTCCAAATCAATTTAAAAACACTTTCATCTTATTCCTTGTTGGTTCCTGATTCCAAAAACATATAGATATGATATGTTTGGATTAAAAACACGCTCAGAAAGTTAAAACAAAGAGAGGCGCATCTACGTACGAACGCACGCACGGTTTCACGCCCACAAGCATGCACGCATACACGCACACGTTCGTACGCACGCACGCACACACGCACGCACACACACACACACACACACACATACACACACACACACGGACACACACACACACACAGACGTACACGCACACTAACATACACACGCAGATAACTATACACATGCATGAACATACACGAACACGAACACGATTACAGATGCGCGCGCGAGCCCCCTTCCGCTTACACGATTACAGATGCGCGCGCGTGCCCCCTTCCGCCTACACGATTACAGATGCGCGCGCGTGCCCCCTTCCGCTTACACGATTACAGATGCGCGCGCGTGCCCCCTTCCGCTTACACGATTACAGATGCGCGCGCGTGCCCACTCCCGCTTACACGATTACAGATGCGCGCGCGTGCCCCCTCCCGCTTACACGATTACAGATGCGCGCGCGTGCCCCCTCCCGCTTACACGATTACAGATGCGCGCGTGTGCCCCCTCACAAACCTTAAATGTACACATGTACATGTACCCCTTACCCTTTGCACTTATATACACACAAACACTTCACCGTCAACAACAAACAAGTCGCGTAAGGCGAAAATACAATATTTAGTCAAGTAGCTGTCGAACTCACAGAATGAAACTGAAGGCAACGCAACGCAGCAAGACCGTATACTCGTAGCATCGTCACTCCACCGCCCGTGGGCAGGTTTCACGGTAATCAGACTCTTTGATGTGTGTAAACTTTGCCTTCAAATTACTTGCTTACTGTGTTGATTTTCATCATTTTTTCTGCTTGGCATGAGTAAGTATGGTATTTGCAATACAAAAAAATAAATAAAAGCTAAAATGTTTGTGTTTGAGCAATTATTTGAGCGCGTTTTTCGAAGCGAACGTGTGAATCCTGACAGACACCATTTCCTTCTGTCACATGACCCCATCTCAAAGTGTGATTCAACAGACACAAAAATAACACACAAAACTTATGATAATGGGGTTATTAATTCAATTAATACACAAGGTTAGTCTCTGACTAGAGAAAATAGGGAAACAATATCAAATGGGAGCATAAAACCGTTTCTGGAAAAATTTTCAATCACCACCGAAAGTGTCTGTCAGTAAAAAAAACACGTGCTTTGTTTGCAAAGCAAAGCCTAATTTTACACATCGCGTGCTTTTGTCTGTTATTCTTGCTTGTGAACATCATTTTATTGATGTTCTTCACTGTATCATCAACAGTATCACAAAATCGCAAAGAATGAACATTTTTGTTGTGATCCGACCGGTGTCTGTAGACTGAATCACACGTTCGGCAAACTTCGTTTTTAACGGAAATAACCGAGCCTTTAATCGGAAACGACGTTTCAACCGCTTCATATCGTCTGCAGGAAGAACAAGTCGCGTAAGGCGAAAATACAATATTTAGTCAAGTAGCTGTCGAACTCACAGAATAAAACTGAACGCAATGCCATTTTTCAGCAAGACCGTATACTCGTAGCATCGTCAGTCCACCGCTCATGGCAAAGGCAGTGAAATTGACAAGAAGAGCGGGGTAGTAGTTGCACGCTTTTCTGTACCTCTCTTTGTTTTAACTTTCTGAGCGTGTTTTTAATCCAAACATATCATATCTATATGTTTTTGGAATCAGGAACCGACAAGGAATAAGATGAAAGTGTTTTTAAATTGATTTGGACAATTTAATTTTGATAATAATTTTTATATATTTAATTTTCAGAGCTTGTTTTTAATCCGAATATAACATATCTATATGTTTTTGGAATCAGCAAATGATGGAGAATAAGATGAACGTAAATTTGGATCGTTTTATAAATTTTTATTTTTTTTTACAATTTTCAGATTTTTAATGACCAAAGTCATTAATTAATTTTTAAGCCACCAAGCTGAAATGCAATACCGAAGTCCGGGCTTCGTCGAAGATTACTTGACCAAAATTTCAACCAATTTGGTTGAAAAATGAGGGCGTGACAGTGCCGCCTCAACTTTCACGAAAAGCCGGATATGACGTCATCAAAGACATTGATAAAAAAAATGAAAAAAACGTTCGGGGATTTCATACCCAGGAACTCTCATGTCAAATTTCATAAAGATCGGTCCAGTAGTTTAGTCTGAATCGCTCTACACACACACACACACAGACACACACACAGACACACGCACATACACCACGACCCTCGTTTCGATTCCCCCTCGATGTTAAAATATTTAGTCAAAACTTGACTAAATATAAAAAGAGGAATGCGATACCCAGTGAGTAAAACATTTAATCGTTTTTAGTGCCTTTTGATCAAGTTTTGTTGCGTCTGTCAGCAACGTTCGTCAACCCAACGTTCGGCACAGCGACGCACGCATACGGATTTGCAGCGTTTGCATTCGGAAAGTGAGGGATTTGTGAGTTCGTTTGCATAATTTCAATCGCTAGTAGGTTTTCCCTTCGTCTCCCATTCTTGTGTGTACATGTTATTGGCATTTTGTGAGTAACAGTAGTAAAATCTGTCGAACGTTGGCAACGCTGACAGACGGAAATATCGAACGTTGCCTTCAATGACAGACTGGCTTGGCGATCGTACTTTCGATTCGTAGGAACACAATATATAGAGACAACAATGTGCGCTCGTTACCACAACGGTCATGAACCGGTGTAACACAAAATTTTTACTCCACGAAAAATTGACTCGGACGGAGTAAACTTCCAGTAAAAATCTTGTACGAAAAAAGAACTCACAAGGAACTAAATTTTTACTCCCCAAATATTTACTCCCAGTAAACATCTCGTACGAGAAACTTAGGGCCTACTCCTTCGTTTATAATTCGCGCAATATCCCATTTACGTGCAATCCCGTTTTGCCGCCGTCCCATTTTGGCGACATTTAACAAGCCAAGCGTCATTTTACTACCGCATCCCATTTTGGCGCAATCCCGTTTCGCCGCTATCCCATTTTTTTGAATTTTTTTTTCTTTTTACATTTAGTCAAGTTTTGACTAAATGTTTAACATAGAGGGGGAATCGAGACGAGGGTCGTGGTGTATGTGTGTCTGTGTGTGTGTGTGTGAGTGTGTGTGTGTGTGTGTGTGTGTGTGCGTGTGTGTGTGTAGAGCGATTGAGAGTAAACTACTGGACCGATCTTTATGAAATTTGACATGAGAGTTACTGGGTATGATATCCCCGGACGTTTTTTTCAGTTTTTCGATAAATATCTTTCATGACGTCATATCCGGCTTTTTTTTAAAAGTTGAGGCGGCACTGTCACACCCTCATTTTTCAATCAAATTGATTAAAATTTTGGCCAAGCAATCTTCGACAAAGGCCGGACTTCGGTATTGCATTTCAGCTTGGTGGCGTAAATATTAGTTTATGACTTTGGTCATTAAAAATCTGAAAATTGTAATTAAAATTATTTTTTTATAAAACGATCTAAATGTACGTTCATCTTATTCTTCATCATTTCCTGATTCCAAAAACATATAAATATGTTATATTCGGATTAAAAACAAGGTCTGAAAATTAAAAATATAAAAATTATTATCAAAATCAATGGACGTCTACCCACAACACGCCACTGGATGCCGCGTGGTGCCAGTCGTGAAAACCAGGTTCTTTGTCCCACAGTGAGACATTCAAGTTGGGGACTTTGTGACCGCTGACTTTGTCAGCATGGATGGAAAGGTGGAGAGATACAGGGCGGTGATCATCCCCAAGTCAACCCATTTCCCCGATGGGCCAGATCGAGAGGAGATCTGTGTGAAGTGTTTGCGCGCAAAAGACAATGGGAGATACTATGTCTTTCCTAATGTTGATGACATTTCATGCTTGCCAATGGCTCAGATAAAAAAAAAATCCCACCAACGAACCATGAACAACAGGGGGGATTACTATTTTGACATGTGACCAAGTCTCATTTGAGCGTTCACAGTGTTACCTGAGAATAGCACACCCCCTTGAATTGGGACCAAAGAAAAAGCGTTGTATATATGCATTTTTGAATGCTTTTCTAAAGTCATAAGTTCATTTGTGAAAAAAATAAATTTTTAGGGATTGTTTTGCTGAATGCATGCAGTTAAGAAATTGACCCCGTTTTCAAATGTAGGGGGTAGGGTTGCCCCATAGCCCACGTATGTCTGTGTGACTGTGTCAAATATCAATCTACTTTGCGTACAAACTGTATAGATGTTTGTTTTTCGATTTTAGAATGATTTCTTAAGCTGGTTAGAACTTCTGAGGTCTACAGGAAACGATAAAGATAAAAAATGTACAAAATATAAGTAGCGTCCTTTATCTTACCATTGTTCTGATCAATACTGTCCCTTTATTTGCAAGTTAACCGTTTTTATTAATGTGTTCAAGGAGTATGTTAAAAATTATTATCAATGGTTGCTTTAAACAGCACCTTTGGGCAGTTATTATGCACTGAAGTTGTAAAAGCATGTTTTGGGGTTTTTAGGATATAGCGTCTTGGAACGCCAATCATCTTGGAAATACGAATGTTCATATAATTTTTTTTACTGTTTTGGATAGATAAAAAGTTGAACTCTTGGTGCAAACTGTTTTTTGGCCCCTGTTTGACTATTTATTATTTTGGAATATTGTGTGTGAGAGGGAAACTGCAATCCTCAATATCATGAAACGTGCCCGTGGCAAAGGCAGTGCCCGTGGAATTGACAAGAAGAGCGGGGTATTCGTTGCGCTAAGAAGGATAGCACGCTTTTCTGTACCTCTCTTCGTTTTAACTTTCTGAGCGTGTTTTTAATCCAAACATATCATATCTATATATTTTTGGAATCAGGAACCGACAAGGAATAAGATGAAAGTGTTTTTAAATTGATTTCGAAAAAAAAAAATTGATAATAATTTTTATATATTTAATTTTCAGAGCTTGTTTTTAATCCGAATATAACATATTTATATGTTTTTGGAATCAGCAAAGGATGGAAAATAAGATAAACGTAAATTTGGATCGTTTTATAAATTTTTATTTTTTTTTACAATTTTCCGATTTTTAATGACCAAAGTCATTAATTAATTTTTAAGCCACCAAGCTGAAATGCAATACCGAACCCCGGGCTTCGTCGAAGATTACTTGACCAAAATTTGAACCAATTTGGTTGAAAAATGAGGGCGTGACAGTGCCGCCTCAACTTTCACGAAAAGCCGGATATGACGTCATCAAAGACATTTATCCAAAAAATGAAAAAAACGTTCGGGGATTTCATACCCAGGAACTCTCATGTCAAATTTCATAAAGATCGGTCCAGTAGTTTAGTCTGAATCGCTCTACACACACACACACACACACGAACACACGCACATACACCACGACCCTCGTTTCGATTCCCCCTCGATGTTAAAATATTTAGTCAAAACTTGACTAAATATAAAAACACCATTAGATTCGAGCAGCCGGCCCGGTAGCTCAGTTGGTAGAGCACTGGACTTGTGATCGGAAGGTCGCAGGTTCGAATTCGGGCCGGGACGGACACGGGTCAACTTTATGTGCAGACCAAGAGACGGAAGCCATGTCCCACCCTCGTGTCATCACAATGGCACGTAAAAGACCTTGGTCATTCTGCCATAAGTGCAGGTGGCTGAATACACCTAAACACGCAGACGCCTGGGTAGCGCGACCCCGTTGCTGCTAGCTTTCCACTGGGAGGAAGCGACCCGAATTTCCCAGCGATGTGACAATAAAGTAATGAAAATGAAAATGAAATGAAAAATATTTCAAAATATATAATAGAAGAGCGTCACACTCAACTCAAGTTGTCCGTCCTTAACGCTTAACAAAACCCATCACGGTAACACTGCATTTAGACAGCCGCACGCAAAAATGAAATCCGCACCCTTTTTAAAGGCTACAACAAGGATCGTGTTTACATGCATAAGATGCAAAAGATTAAAGGGATACTTGTGGAAAATAAATAAATAAATATATAATACGTTATTGGTATTTTTGACCAAAATATGACATTTTACACAGATCGAGACAGTCTGTGTTCCTCCGAGACCGCGCTAAATCGGTGTAAAATGTCATAATTTAGTCAAAAATACAAATAACATGTATCTCAAAATTGTGGACGAAACTCGCTTGCATAAGATGTCGGTTGGACAATTCTACCTTTCTTGTTTTTACATTTAGTAAAGTTTTGACTAAATGTTTTAACATAGAGGGGGGAATCGAGACGAGGGTCGTGGTGTATGTGTGTCTGTCTGTCTGTCTGTCTGTCTGTCTGTCTGTCTGTCTGTCTGTCTGTCTGTCTGTGTTTGTGTGTAGAGCGATTCAGACTAAACTACTGGACCGATCTTTATAAAATTTGACCTGAGAGTGCCTGGGTATGATATCCTCAGACTTTTTTTCATTTTTTTGATAAATGTCTTTGATGACGTCATATCCGGCTTTTCGTGAAAGCTGAGGCGGCACTGTCACGCTCTCATTTTTCAACCAAATTGGTTGAAACTTTGGTCAAGTAATCTCCGACGAAGCCCGGACTTCGGTATTGCATTTCAGCTTGGTGGTTTGAAAATTAATTAATGACTTTGGTCATTAAAAATCTGAAATTTGTAAAAAAAAACATATTTTTCTCTAAAAAGATCCAAATTTACGTTCATCTTATTCTCCATCATTTTCTGATTCCAAAAACATATAAATATGTTATATTTGGATTAAAAACAAGCTCTCAAAATTAAAAATATAAAAATTATGATCAAAATTAAATTTCCGAAATCGTTTTAAAAACTATTTCATCTTATTCCTTGTCGGTTCCTGATTCCAAAAACATATAGATATGATATGTTTGGATTAAAACCACGCTCAGAAAGTTAAAAAGAATAGAGATAAAGAAAAGCGTACTATCCTTCTCAGCGCAACTACTACCCCGCTCTTCTTGTCAATTTCACTGCCTTTGCATCGAGCGGTGGACTGTATACGCTCTTGCTGTAAAAATGCAGTGAGTTCAGTTTCATTCTGTTAGTTCGACAGCTTGACTAAATGTAGTAATTTCGCCTTACGCGACTTGTTTATTTTTATTCTTCTTCCTTCTTCATCTTTTTCATCGTTCATGGGCTGAAACTCCCACGTTCACTCATGTTTTAGCAGTGGGTTTTTACGTGTATGACCGTTTTTACCCCGCCATTCAGGCAGCCATACGCCGCTTTCGGGGGATTTTTTATTCTGAAGTTTGGAACGTTAGAAATCAATCTGTGTTTGGATTTTGAAATTCGCCAGAAAATGTCCGCTAAATGTTTTTCTCACTGCTGTAGCTTTAAGATCATGCAAAGGACATACATTATGCTCACTATGCCCTGCCTGTTGTATCACAAGAAAACCCCACGAAACACAAAGGCAGAGATTACGAAAAGAGATGTATGTGGTAACGTAGATTGTCGAGATATACGGACAATATTATCGTGATAGGTGAGGGGGAGAGGTTCCGGGGGAGAGGTTCCGGGGGAGAGGTTCCGGAGGATGGAAGCGAATTGGGAAAAAGAAACCCAAAGGAAAGCACTGGCAGACAGACAGACAAACAGGCAGACGCACACACACACACACACACACACACACACACACGCACACACACACACGCACACACACACGCACACAAAGTAAGAGATATAGAACGAGAGAAAGAGAGAGAGAGACACACACACACACACACACACCGTGGCACACACACACACACACACACACACACACACACACACACACACACACACACTCACACATACAGGCAGACAAACAGACAGTGGGCATATAGCCTGGCATATTTGGGGGCCTATCATACCCCATTTTGACTTTCACAATTTACAGTTTCTTGTTCATCTATACATATAATAAAAGAGAGTGTCTGTCTGTCTGTCTGTCTGTCTGTGGTCGCCATACCTCTGAGATGGCAAGAGGCAGGAACAAGATAGTGTGCACGTACACTCCCTAGGTGCCGCAGATGTGCACCTGGGTTTTAGTTTCTTGATTCATTGTTTCCTTTCTCAGATTATGGACCTCCCATTTATTGAATACAGCCTATATGGTGCAAGACCAGTTCAGTGCCTACTGTTCACCTGTAGCAAGCACATCATGCCAGTGATATTAGAGACTCGCTGTTGCTCCTATGAGGGGAAGAAATGAAGAATGAAAAATTAACTGGACAGTTCCGGAAAATTCTAGAAGGTAAGGGAGATAACTCTTTTTTGTCTGTGGTCGCCATACCTCTGAGATGGCAAGAGGCAGGAACAAGATAGTGTGCACGTACACTCCCTAGGTGCCGCAGATGTGCACCTGGGTTTTAGTTTCTTGATTCATTGTTTCCTTTCTCAGATTATGGACCTCCAATTTATTGAATACAGCCTATATGGTGCAAGACCAGTTCAGTGCCTACTGTTCACCTGTAGCAAGCACATCATGCCAGTGATATTAGAGACTCGCTGTTGCTCCTATGAGGGGAAGAAATGAAGAATGAAAAATTAACTGGACAGTTCCGGAAATTTCTAGAAGGTAAGGGAGATAACTGTTCACCTGTAGCAAGCACATCATGCCAGTGATATTAGAGACTTGCTATTGCTCCTATGAGGGGAAGAAATGAAGAATGAAAAATTAACTGGACAGTTCCGGAAATTTCTAGAAGGTAAGGGAGATAACTCTTTTTTGTCTGTGGTCGCCATACCTCTGAGATGGCAAGAGGCAGGAACAAGATAGTGTGCACGTACACTCCCTAGGTGCCGCAGATGTGCACCTGGGTTTTAGTTTCTTGATTCATTGTTTCCTTTCTCAGATTATGGACCTCCCATTTATTGAATACAGCCTATATATGGTGCAAGACCAGTTCAGTGCCTACTGTTCACCTGTAGCAAGCACATCATGCCAGTGATATTAGAGACTCGCTATTGCTCCTATGAGGGGAAGAAATGAAGAAAGAAAAATTAACTGGACAGTTCCGGAAATTTCTAGAAGGTAAGGGAGATAACTCTTTTTTTTGTATCCAAACAAAGGAGGTAAAGCTAATGATAATGGGATAGCGAGCGTCTTAAATTGCTACAGGGCTCCGCTTACTCCCGGGCGAAGCCGGGCTTAACTGCTAGTACATATAATAAAAGAGAGTGTCTGTCTGTCTGTCTGTCTGTGGTCGCCATACCTCTGAGATGGCAAGAGGCAGGAACAAGATAGTGTGCACGTACACTCCCTAGGTGCCGCAGATGTGCACCTGGGTTTTAGTTTCTTGATTCATTGTTTCCTTTCTCAGATTATGGACCTCCCATTTATTGAATACAGCCTATATGGTGCAAGACCAGTTCAGTGCCTACTGTTCACCTGTAGCAAGCACATCATGCCAGTGATATTAGAGACTCGCTGTTGCTCCTATGAGGGGAAGAAATGAAGAATGAAAAATTAACTGGACAGTTCCGGAAATTTCTAGAAGGTAAGGGAGATAACTCTTTTTTGTCTGTGGTCGCCATACCATATGCTCTGAGATGGCAAGAGGCAGGAACAAGATAGTGTGCACGTACACTCCCTAGGTGCCGCAGATGTGCACCTGGGTTTTAGTTTCTTGATTCATTGTTTCCTTTCTCAGATTATGGACCTCCCATTTATTGAATACAGCCTATATGGTGCAACACCAGTTCAGTGCCTACTGTTCACCTGTAGCAAGCACATCATGCCAGTGATATTAGAGACTCGCTATTGCTCCTATGAGGGGAAGAAATAAAGAACGAAAAATTAACTGGACAGTTCCGGAAATTTCTAGAAGGTAAGGGAGATAACTGTTCACCTGTAGCAAGCACATCATGCCAGTGATATTAGAGACTTGCTATTGCTCCTATGAGGGGAAGAAATGAAGAATGAAAAATTAACTGGACAGTTCCGGAAATTTCTAGAAGGTAAGGGAGATAACTCTTTTTTGTCTGTGGTCGCCATACCTCTGAGATGGCAAGAGGCAGGAACAAGATAGTGTGCACGTACACTCCCTAGGTGCCGCAGATGTGCACCTGGGTTTTAGTTTCTTGATTCATTGTTTCCTTTCTCAGATTATGGACCTCCCATTTATTGAATACAGCCTATATGGTGCAAGACCAGTTCAGTGCTTACTGTTCACCTGTAGCAAGCACATCATGCCAGTGATATTAGAGACTCGCTATTGCTCCTATGAGGGGAAGAATCACCTGTAGCAAGCACATCATGCCAGTGATATTAGAGACTCGCTGTTGCTCCTATGAGGGGAAGAAATGAAGAATGAAAAATTAACTGGACAGTTCCGGAAATTTCT
This sequence comes from Littorina saxatilis, assembly GCF_037325665.1. Lineage (NCBI taxonomy): Eukaryota > Metazoa > Mollusca > Gastropoda > Littorinimorpha > Littorinidae > Littorina > Littorina saxatilis. The sequence goes on from NC_090258.1 coordinate 18,841,566, forward strand.
AGAAGGTAAGGGAGATAACTCTTTTTTGTCTGTGGTCGCCATACCTCTGAGATGGCAAGAGGCAGGAACAAGATCACCATACCTCTGAGATGGCAAGAGGCAGGAACAAGATAGTGTGCACGTACACTCCCTAGGTGCCGCAGATGTGCACCTGGGTTTTAGTTTCTTGATTCATTGTTTCCTTTCTCAGATTATGGACCTCCCATTTATTGAATACAGCCTATATGGTGCAAGACCAGTTCAGTGCCTACTGTTCACCTGTAGCAAGCACATCATGCCAATGATGTTAAAGACTCGCTATTGCTCCTATGAGGAGAAGAAATGAAGAAAGAAAAATTAACTGGACAGTTCCGGAAATTTCTAGAAGGTAAGGGAGATAACTCTTTTTTTGTATCCAAACAAAGGAGGTAAAGCTAATGATAATGGGATAGCGAGCGTCTTAAATTGCTACAGGGCTCCGCTTACTCCCGGGCGAAGCCGGGCTTAACTGCTAGTACAAAGTAAAGCGATACTATAAAGAAGGCTATCTTTTCAGGGAGCGATTTAGGAGATACGCTAAGCATAGCGCTACTAAAATAAGATCTGAGAAACAACAAGACGTAATCAACGCTCCCTTTGTTTCTCAGATCTAAGTCAAATGATATCCTCAAAACTCTCGTTTAAACTAAATATTTAAACCACCGAAGTTCCAGATTCATAACATAAGTTTTTAAAAACGTTAATTGTTTACTTAGTTCGACAAGATCGTCTAGTCATATGCAAGACCAGAAAAGCATGCAACGTGGGCTTACTCAGTTTCATAGACTGTCAAGGAAACGCGTGCTATATGCCTAGAACTTAAAAGTAATGCGAAGTATACCAAGGTAGGAACCGCTTCACACAAAAAAAGCGCTCTATGGCGAACCATATATCAGTTTCACACAGCATAACAAAGCACATTCAGTCGCGTATAATGTCATAACGCAATAATATGCAGGGGCGGAGCAGTTAAGCCAGTAAGCCAGAGGAGGGGGGGAGGGTTACAACCTGGGGTCCAGGGGTAGATCCCGTGTGCGGTACATGGGCAAGGCCCCGTTGGGGGGGTCTGGGGGGCGAAGCTGAAGAGTTTTAGCTATTTTATGAACAATGTATGGCTTATCCTTGATTTTAAACATGATCAACTGGTGTCAGCAGCCACTCATTATTTCTTTTAAAGTTAGTGTTAGTTTTTTTTGACAGCCGAGGGGTGGGGGAGGGGTTCCGGAACCCCTGTAACCCCCCCCCCTCCCCCCCCCCCCCCTAATCCGCCCCTGACATGTACCAAAACGAGTGCAATATTCCGACTTCAGTTGCCGGCACGCCATGGCCTAACGCCATTTTGCTGTTCCATAAATAGTGTGCACTGGTTGTTCAATAAATCTTTCAAGGCAAAGGTTACTAAAGCCTGTCTCATAAATCAACTTGGATCTTTTGTGTCGGCGCGCGTGCAGTTGGGAAAAGTAAAACGTGAAAAAAAGATAAGTGCTTGACATGGATAAATGCCAAACTAATGTATCACATAATGACATGTAGGGCATTTTTGTGGACGGGGCCTGCTGATACAGTAAAGTAATGACATTTCCAATGTGTCACTCTTATCCTGACTGGTCAAAAAGGGAACTTCTAAATCCACACAAAAATGAACCAGGAAGTAAAATGTACCTCTTACATATTGGCAATGTATGTGGTTGAGTGCTTGAGTACCAGTGCATGTGTTAATCGCAACTTTAAGTTACATTCCTGGATAATACTGAGCAACATTTTGTATTCTTAATTTTAAAACTTGAAAGTAAAAACTTACGTTAATGTTGCAGTTGTTGTCAATGTTGTATTAGTATATATAAACAGACTTGCAGCTTAAATGACATTGTATTTGAAACTAACTTTCTTGCAATCGAATTGTGGCATCTGTTTGTTAAACGATTAAAAAAAAAATCCTTATCGGAATATTATAAAAGTAATATTATCCGTGTAATTGGTAGAAACGTTTGCTGTCTTTACTGACTGTTCCAATTTGTCCTTATATCTGGCATCTATCTTTATCAAAGGCATTTTGCTTTCTTTTGATATCATACTCATTTTGCACCTGATACTGAAAAAAATGATTCAATTGCTTTTGCCTCATCGATTTCATACATTTATCCCCGCCACTTTAGAGGGTGCATTATGTTTCTTTATACCTGGCTATAAGTACGGGTGTGATCAATTACTCCCAGCGTATATATATATATATATATATATATATATATATTTTGTTAAGATTGTTCGCTGTAATCTCTAATTATCTCTTGATAACAATGTGAAGACTACATTATGCAAATAACAGATATGCACTTGTGTAAACACACTATGATCTGTTATAGTAACATTAAACAAGTAGTGTGAATCGATATAAAAACATTTAGTCCATCTGTAGGCATCAAACAAAACAGTCAACACCAAAAACCAGTCATCGGCGAGACTATACATTCAGGAAACTCTCGGCTAACCATACCCAAAGACCGAGACGGTTCACGCTCGTCTCCCCGCAGCATGCGAACAATATACTCAACCTATTTTCTTTAATTCTGATACGAACTACAAGTAAAAAAAAATAAAAAACTTAATTTACAAAAAAAACATGTCTGAAGGCGGATAATATAGTTTCCCTTTAAGTATTGTGCATCGCACACATCTGCTTACATCAAGGATCCCGCGGAAAGGGTAGAGCTTTAAAATCCTGTCTGTGGTGTTAATAACATATATTCCACACACGTTTGCCCTCCTAATGCCAATTGTTAAGACAGTCAGAAATTCCGGACATAAAAATATGACGTAAGCAAATCTGCCTGGCATTGACCAGATTTGGCACTGCTGAAATGTCAAGGCGACATTGTGCTTGCTGTGGTTGAAGACTCTACCGTTTCTTAGACGTTGAGTGTTGATATGTTTGATCGCCCAATACAAGCCCTTAATGCTATTGCTTTCGAGTATTTATATAGGTTTAATTGTCCAAAGGCTGAGTAGACCTTGCGCAAAGAAAGGCTAACCGTCAATGAAATCAATGCTATTGAATTTATAAGGCAGTTTAAAGGCCCACTCCGCCTCTTGAAAACTTTACCCCCCTCAGAACACAACGACTCATGGATCAATCTAAAAATGTGCGAAAGTTTGAAGCAGAAACACGATTGATATGTTGGTGTGACACTTGATAAAAGTGAATTATGTGAGCCTTGACAATCTCATATGAATTCGATGGTGAAATGTCAACAGTGCAGTGACCAGAGACGAAACGACTAGACAACTTGACAAGGAAGTTCACATGTTATGGCAACGCCACTTAAAGGCCGGCCCACTCCGCCTCACTGTCTGAGATCTTGCCAATCTGTTACATGGGATAAGACCATCTCTCCGTTTGGCCAAATACCAAATATCACACCACCCTGACCGTTTGCGGTGGTGAGTTGGATTTTTTTTAAATGAATTAATTCCCGAAAAAAACACCATTACCTTTCACGGAATAAATTCTTAAAACTATCACCACTGCGTACAAACAGCACCCAGACAGTTCATCTTTGGCATGTGACCAAATGGAAGGATGGTCTAATCCCATGTAAAGGCCTGCCCAGATCTACAACAGCGAGGCGAATTGTTTTCACGAGGCGGATTAGGCCTTTAAGTGGCGTTGCCCTAACATGTGAACTTCTTTGTCAAGTGGTCAAGTCGTTTCGTCTCCAGTCACTTCACTGGTGACATTTCGCCAGCGAATTCAAATCAAATTTGTAACGTTCACATAATTACCTTTTATCCAGTGCCACACCAACATATCAATCGTGTTTCCACTTCAAACTTTCGCATATTATTTTGTGGATTGATCCATGAGTCGTTGTGTGTAAAGGGAGTAAAGTCATTGTGCTTTTTTTTAAAATTTTTTTTAGGTATGGTGCTTGACAAATTACCATGCCATAGTCAGTAACAGTTCATTGCGTTAGAAATACCAAAAACAAAGAGACTGCCAACGTTCCAAAATTCATAATACAAAAATTAAAAAACCATTATAAGATGTTTGATGGGTTGTTGAATGAAAACTCGTGAAAATGATGACAATCACATATATTTCGACCCAACGGTCTTTTAAGTGAACAGACAAACAAATATTCACACAAAACATATCTCAAGATAGAATCAGTTTACGTCCACTTGTCAGAAATACCATCAACATTAAATAAAGGTCACGTTCTGCAAATCAAAGGTCAACATAATAAAATAAACACACATCACTGACATAAGTAGACGTGTACGTTTATGGAACGTTAAACGACATACACTGAATATTCAACATTCACAACAATCTCGATTTTTGGGTCTTTAAAAGTGGACGAACCAGATGCCTTGCAGGCTCATTATAATGACAGGGGAAACAAAGATATTCCACACTATTGACATGTTTAAAGAACGTATCAAACGTTTGGTAAGTGTTATTCAAATAATCTCGCAATGCTTCGACGACGGATTTCACTCCAGTCGCAGCCGGCATTCAAACCCCAGACACCACAGCAAGAAGCCCCCCACTATGCCACTGACCAATGTCAGCCATCATTGTGAAATAGAACCCGACACCAAAAGACTGGCTCTGCATGCCAGTGCAGTATACAGAACATGTCAGAGGCGTTGTTGAAGGGCGCAATTGTGCGTACAAAAATGATCCTTTTGTCAGTTATGAATGTGAGAGCTACACGACAAGGGGGACATGAATGGGTTAATTTATGTGAAGAACAGTCCTGGCATCACGTTTCCATCGTTTTGAATTGCATTTCTTTCAACAGTTCCCGGGAAACCTTTCAGGGCGTCTGGCGGCTGTGTATACAATTACTGAATGCGAGTCCGTCAAAAATGGAGCTCTTCCTGTCTCTGTCTTCAACTTTGCCTGTCCGTCTTCCTGTTCCTATATATATATACTCCCCCCCCCTCATCTTCTCTGTCTCTCTGTCTATGTCTGTCTGTCTGTCTGTCTGTCTCGCTCGCTCTCTCTCTCTC
>NC_090258.1:18851599-18871599 GCF_037325665.1 Littorina saxatilis
ATAGAAAAAGCGACACATTCAAGAACTTTGACCTCTATACCTTCACATTGGGCAATCAATATACTAATTGGACAAAGATCGATAATAACTGATACTATCACTTATCTTTGTTAAGGGTTTCGTGAGTTGTGGAAGAGCTGTATTCATGGAAAGTGGTGCAAAATGTGAAGACGTCGTCAGCATCACTTTGGACAATGGGGCGGGGATATAGCTGAGCAGTCGGTAGCGCGCTGGATTTGTATTTAGTTGGCCGCTGTCAGCGTGAGTTCGATCCCAGGTTCGGCGGAAATTTATTTCAGAGTCAACTTTGTGTGCAGACTCTCTTCGGTGTCCGAACTCTCCCCCCGTGTACACTACATTGGGTGTGCACGTTAAAGATCCCACGATTGACAAAAGGGTCTTTCCTGGCAAAATTGTTTAGGCACAGTTAATAATTGTCTACCTATACCCGTGTGACTTGGAATAATAGGCCGTGAAAGGTAAATATGCGCCGAAATGGCTGCAATTACTGGCCGTATAAAATTTCATCTCACACGGCATCACTGCAGAGCGCCTAGAACTGTACCCACGGAATATGCGCGATATAAGCCTCATTGATTGATTGATTGATTGTATCCAGTGTGCATGTTTACGAACGAAAATGTCATCATATCCAACCAAGAGTGTTAAAAGGCAGTTTCTACTCGATATGAATATTAAACATGCAAATTGGAGCTCATTGTACACTGTGTTGCTATCGGCATGTTTACATCTAGCCTAATCTTTAAGGAACACGCAACGCTTCCACAGCAAATATAAACCATATGGTTTAATAATTGTTATCCTTTTCATTACCATTCATTTGAAGAACTCATTTATTTTTAATACGATTCCAAGACCATCCATGACTACCTTTTGTATTTTTATTTTGTATTTTGTATTTAATTTTTTTTTTTTTTTTTTTGCAGACACACACGGCCTACAGTTTAGGTTCAGCATCCAGTCAAGAGCCGCATGTGTTCCGAACAGCAAGGGAGGCAATTTCACGCCGCAACCGGGATGGCAGCGACCAAGTGGTCTTGGTCAGCGGAGAATCGGGAGCAGGAAAAACCGAGGCTACAAAGTTGATGCTGAAACACATCCTCCACCTCTCGGCTACACAGAAAGACGAGCTGTATGACAGTATTGACAAGGTAAGCGTTTGGTGTTGGTGTTGGTGGTGGTGGGGGTGGTAATCTGATAAACAAAGGAAAGTAAGCGCTCTAAATGCATACGACATGTTTAATAGAGGAAGTGAGAGTTATTCGGAACCATTCTCCTGGCACCTGAGAGAATAACAAGCAATGTATCGTTTGAACATTGGATTGTCCCTTCTTTGAGCCATGTGACGTCAGAGGCCGACAGAAATTCATATTATTTTAGGCGACCAGCCTAGACTACAAAATAGTGCATGTTTGTGAGTGTTCAATCGTAAAAAGTAAAAGGAGTTCTGACCAGAATCGATCGATATATAAATGTTATTTGTTTTTTTGACCAAAATATGACATTTTACACAGCTCGAGACAGTCAGTGTTCCTCCGAGACCGCGCTAGCTGTCGAGATGAACAATGACTGTCGAAAAATACAAATAACGTATAATGTCTTGTGTTTTGCTGTTGTTGTTGTTGTTGTTGTTGTTGTTGTTGTTGTTGTTCTTTGAAAATGTGTAATGTACAAAAGAACCAGCAAATTAACCCTACCGTTTGCTCGTAAACGTTCTCCATGGGTGGATCAATGGATTGACGAACGGCCGGACAACTGGACGTTTGGATTGACCGACGGACGAACGGTTGACGGCAGCATGATAGACTTTAGATAAGACGATATATGGGCTGAATATCTGCTACACAAGTGTCAAATGGTTTTTGTTTGTTTTTTATTTTCGTTTCTTGTCTCTAGAATCCAGGGGTTCATACAAAACCGATGCAGCAGCTTAGACTAAAACTAAGCCTGGTTCTAAATTCCATAGCCGTTCTTTTATTCTCACAACTACTTTGCCTAAGGAATGTACTAACTGTGACTCAAACTCTGATACCTCTAATACATTGCATTATGAAGAATGAAAAGTGCTGTACTGGATGGCAGCTTGCTTTTCCCAGAGAGAAACCAACGCAAATGTCCACAAGGAACTTAGTCGATAAATATCGACAGGGGGCCGACAAATGGTTTAAATGGGAAATGTGTGTATATGGGTGTGGGTTTGAAACAAACAAACAAACCAACCCATGTGAACCCCGGGCCGCAGGCCTTCGATGTAGTGATTGAAAAAAAAGGATGTTCTCAAATGGTTCAATTCTCATTTGGTCTGATTCTCAAATGGTACCGGTATACTCCCCCCCCCCTGGCCGCAGGCCTAGGAGTAAAATTTTTATAGACACTGACCAAGGACTACTAAAGGGAAGGACTGGCACAGTCTATGTTCAGCCTTTGCTAGCAAAGGCCATTGCCTCTCTCACTCTGTTTGTCTATCATTGCTAATTTTCTCTCTAAAACTAGCATTTAAGGTGTCCTAAAGGTTATGATCAAGTGTTTGCATTATCTTAGTTTGATTTTGTAAAGTTTAAATAGGAATTTTGTGCCAACATTGGGTGTAGAGGGTCTCTCCAGTAGCACACATTCATACTATAGTATTAGCAATTTGAACACCTGTGCCTTTCATTTGCAATAAGTGTTTTGTACAATGTTTTAGACATGATTTGGGAAAACAACCTGACACAACCACCATTAAACACCCATTTCAAAACTGTGTACAGTGAAACCTGTTAAAAAGTCATCCGCAGAGACCAAAGTACATTAAGTGAAGTTGACCTGTGCATGCCACATCAAGAAAACAGTATTTTGTCACCCCTTTTCTACTCCATTTTTATTAAGAAAAGAAAAATACCTAATGTTTGTGTTCTACCGCCTTGTTCTGTTGAGTGTTTTTGTTAAATTGCCTGTCTCTCTAAGAAAGTAAATTAATTTAAGTACTGAATTTTTTTTCTTTATTTAAATGTTATGATTTATATGATATTGGTTTATCTATCATGTTATAATGAAAATATGAGAATTTGATTAAGAAAAGAAAAATACCTATGAAGAAGGAGAAAGATAAACAATAAGGGTTGTACTCATACTTGTAGCAGACTGAATGCAACTGAGATAGACAAACAAAATTAACAAAATTAAAAATTAAACAAAATCAGCAAAAAAATCCCCACGATTGCAACTTGTTATTACTCGTTCAGTTGAGTGTTTGTGTTAGACCGCCTCAGTCTCTCAGTTGAGTGTGTGTGTGTCATACCACCTTGTTCTGTTGAATGTGTGTGTCATACCGTCTTGTTCTGTTGAATGATTGTGTTAGACCGCCTCAGTCTCTCTACAAAGTGTGTGTGTTCTACCGCCTTGTCTCTCTGTTGAGTTTGTTTGTCAAACCGCCTTGTTCTGTTGAGTTTGTTTGTCAAACCGCCTTGTTCTGTTGAGTTTGTTTGTCAAACCGCCTTGTTCTGTTGAGGTTTGTCAAACCCCGTGTTCTGTTGAGTTTGTTTGTCAAACCGCCTTGTCTCTCTGTTGAGTTTGTTTGTCAAACGCCCTTGTTCTGTTGAGTGTTAACTGTTTGTGTTGGACCGCCTCAGTCTCTCTGTAGAGTGTGTCACAGTCATACCACCTTGTTCTGTTGAGTGTGTGTGTCATTCCGCCTTGTTCTGTACAGTGTTTGTGTTAGACTGCCTCAGTCTCTCTGTTGAGTGTGTGTGTCATACAACCTTGTTCTGTTGAGTGTTAAAATGTGTTATACCGCCTTGTTCTGTTGAGTGTTTTTATGTTAGACTGCCTTGTTCTGTTGAGAGTGTGTGTGTGTCATAGACTCATACTGCCTTGTTCTGTTGAGTGTGTGTTTCATATCGCCTTGTTCTGTTGAGTGTGTGTGTGTGTCATACCGCCTTGTTCTGTTGAGTGTTTGTGTTATACCGCCTCAGTCTCTCTACAGAGTGTGTGTGTCATACCGCCTTGTTCTGTTGAATGTTAATGCTATACTGCCTCAGTTAATCTTCAGATTGTGTATGTCATACCGCCTTGTTCAATTGAATGTTTGTGTTATACCGCCTCAGTCTCTCTACAGATTATGTGTGTCATACCACCTTGTTCTGTTGAGTGTGTGTGTCATACCGCCTTGTTCTGTTGAATGTTTGTGTTATACCGCCAGTGTTTTTCGCAAACGAAGAACTTCTCTGGGTCTATGAAAAAGTTCTCACGTGGAGGTAAGACACTATTAGACAGCAAGCCACTTCTTTCTCTCCTCCTCGTTCTTGGGAATCTTGAAGACTCGGCACTTATTTATTGCATTGTAGTTCCCCTTGCAGTTAACTACACCACACTTGTTAACCATTATGAAGAAAACACTTGCTACACGATCGAAAACTGAATCAAAACATCCACTTCTAGTCAGCACATGCGATGTAAACACTTCGTTGCCGCCATGACAGTTTGAAACAGGACTACTTTGCGAGTTGCAAGCAAAATAGTCCGCACTTGAAGAAGCTATTATTTTAAAAGAGAGTCTTTTAGTGTCATTTAACTTTTATTTGACACATTCTCATAATATTGCGAGACAGTACATGGCAGTACATGGGCTTTTGGGGTAAAATCAACGGAATTTATTTTCAGGTTCTCTACAGTAAACTACTACGCGCAGCCCGTGACGTGTCGCTAAAAATAGACGCCAGCACAGCCCACGAGCGGTGGCCTTCGCTAGATGCACTGAAGCTGAGCTGTGCCAGTCCTTCCCTTTAGTAGTCCTTGACACTGACCTTCTTCCCAGGGGTCATTGACCCAGTTTTAGCTATGAGAGGTGGTTCGCCCAGAGGCTGTAGAGTATACTGGGGCGGTCTCTTTGATGTCTTGAGAGGAAACTTGGCCAGGGTAGTACATGCACCAGAACTGGTGGACACCAAGGACAAACATGAAATCGAAGCAGTTTGCTTTCAGAGAGAACGGTCGTCAGCAACTCAAACTTCTCTGTTTTCTTTTTTTTTTTTAATCTGACTTTCTTTGTGGCCCCCTGACTCCGCCCCCTCCCTCTGTAAGGACCCTCCTCCACAAGGACCGATTTTTGTCAACATTTTAAAGGTCGCTAGAGAGGGGTTCCACTGTATGACCTAACCGCTACTGGCAGACGGCCTCAATCTTCACGCGCAAAGACGAGATTAATAGGTGCTCGGTTTTGGTATTTTGAATTACATTACATTAAACCTTTGTTGGGTTTCATGGTCATGGCAACAGCCATAATAATATTACATGATGTATAATATCATATTTCAGCATATGTGAATTACATGTCATCATACTAAACTGTCATACATTTTTATTCCTACATTATTCTGATTGATCACAACCAAACCTACTATCATTGGACACATCCAAATGCAAGCGCCTGTTCTTGACAATTTCTCTCTGATCTAAATATAAAATCAGTGCAATTTCCTGGGTCGGGCTTTGCCACAGACACTCACGGTTTGGCCTGTAGGTAAAATGTACAATGTATTTTCTGATTTGTGCACAAAAGCTTTTTTTCTTTTTTCTTTTTTTTAACATAACAATGTTTAATGTCACTGTATGTTTAAAAGACCATGGTCATATTTGTAAAAAAAATGTTAAATTAGAAAATAAATAACATTTTGGTTCATGATTTTTCCTACACCTGTGCTAAAAATAAGAAATAAAAATGTCGGGTATATAAGTCACTCAAATACAGCTAGGTATGAATGGCTCGGTTTGAGTTTGTTGCAGTTGACCCTGCACAATGCGACATATCATGTTTTTGTTGAACAATTTTGACGTCACCCCTCCCATAGGGTGACGTATTTCACAACTTCCTGTGTTACACAAACTCTGTGATGACCAATTTTGACGTCACCCCTCCCATAGGGTGACGGATTTCACAACTTTCTACAGATGAACAATTTTGACGTCACCCCTCCCATAGGGTGACGGATGTCACAACTTCCTGTGTACACAAACTGATGACGTATTTCACAACAAAATGGCGCTGCCCATGGTCAACCTCGAAACTATCCGTATAGAATGGGGGCGTCCTCGCCCCCATAATGAGGGTAAGCTAGCTGGCAGAACCATAATTATGACATTAGTGTACCGTATTGTCTTCAGGTGAACCCACTGATTGAGCTGTTTGGCAACGCACGGACAAATCTGAACGAAAACTCCAGTCGATTTGCCAAATTCATGGAAGTCAAATTCTCCAAAATTGGCACAGTCACTGGTGGTAAGTAAGATCAGACGTCACCATCGACACGATTCAGAAAACCGAATAAACACACGTACATATTGTTCTTTGACGAGGATCTTTCAACTTGTGTATATATAAAAGCTAAACAATTTTCTGAAATCATCACTTTTCTCTGTGGTTTCTTTTCTTGTTTTCTTGTTTGTTTACGTTATTGTTTTTGTTTAATATCAAAACAATTCGTATGTGTCTGAATGGTATATTATGCCTTATTGACTTTTTGAAGATAGGTTGTGCTTTTTGATATCAACAATATGCTTTCTCGTATAATTGGTTTGTTGCCAACGCTTACTCTTCGGACTGGTGTATGAAAATGAATGGTGCAAGATGCCAGGAATTTAAGGCGTAGTATATTCTGTGCTGACCACAATGCTTGTCCTCGATACAGACAAGGCATACACTTTCACAAATGTCAAATGAGTCCACAACATTGCAGCAACCATTCGGGACTATATACTGGAGAAATCTCGGGTGGTCATCCCTTCCGATGGCGAGTCCAACTTTCACATCTTCTACACCTTTCTGGATGACGTCATGGCCAAGCCCGAACGTCAGAAACAGTTCCTCATGGATGACATGGACAAGAAGAAGGACTTCAGGTAAGACATGTACCAGTCTGCGAGACTGATTCATAATGTTGTCGCTTGATTGCTTGCTTGGGTGATTGAGTGATTGATTGAGTGATTGATTGGTTGGTTGGTTGGTTAGGTGAGTGAGTGAGTAAGTGAGTGAGTGAGTGAGTGAGTGAGTGAGTGAGTGAGTGAGTGAGTGAGTGAGTGAGTGAGTGAGTGATTAAGTGAGTGAGTGAGTGATTAATGGATTGAATTATGTTTGATCCAATTATATATTGGAAGTACTAATTCATATAGGATCTGAACTCTGCTTGTAGAGAGACTTTTCTCGCCCAAGAACCTAATCATGACCAATTGAAACAAGTCGCGTAAGGCGAAAATACAATATTTAGTCAAGTAGCTGTCGAACTCACAGAATGAAACTGAACGCAATGCCATTTTTCAGCAAGACCGTATACTCGTAGCATCGTCAGTCCACCGCTCATGGCAAAGGCAGTGAAATTGACAAGAAGAGCGGGGTAGTAGTTGCGCTAAGAAGGATAGCACGCTTTTCTGTACCTCTCTTTGTTTTAACTTTCTGAGCGTGTTTTTAATCCAAACATATCATATCTATATGTTTTTGGAATCAGGAACCGACAAGGAATAAGATGAAAGTGTTTTTAAATTGATTTGGACAATTTAATTTTGATAATAATTTTTATATATTTAATTTTCAGAGCTTGTTTTTAATCCGAATATAACATATTTATATGTTTTTGGAATCAACAAATGATGGAGAATAAGATAAACGTAAATTTGGATCGTTTTATAAATTTTTATTTTTTTTTACAATTTTCAGATTTTTAATGACCAAAGTCATTAATTAATTTTTAAGCCACCAAGCTGAAATACAATACCGAAGTCCGGGCTTCGTCGAAGATTACTTGACCAAAATTTGAACCAATTTGGTTGAAAAATGAGGGCGTGACAGTGCCGCCTCAACTTTCACGAAAAGCCGGATATGACGTCATCAAAAACATTTATCAAAAAAATGAAAAACACGTTCGGGGATTTCATACCCAGGAACTCTCATGTCAAATTTCATAAAGATCGGTCCAGTAGTTTAGTCTGAATCGCTCTACACACACACACACACACACAGACACACAGACACACACACACACGCACATACACCACGACCCTCGTTTCGATTCCCCCTCGATGTTAAAATATTTAGTCAAAACTTGACTAAATATAAAAACAGAAATATTTAGTATTGCCAGCTTGCTTCCACGTGCAAGGCCTTTCTTGTTTTTCTGTCAAACCAATCATGTCAATAATAACAAATCTGTCAAGGTTTTCGTTTAGCAAGAGAGCAAACTTTCACTTGGAGACATATCACAAATCTATATCGTGGCTATGTAAAGTGCATGGTAAGTTTTATTTGTGGGGGGGGGGGGGGAGGGGGTTGCGGACTGAAACAGTTTGGCGTATTGACACTGGGATAGAACATTGACTGTCTTGGGGGGGGGGGGTGGTGCGGGCTGAAACAGTTTGGCGTATTGACACTGGGACAGAACATTGACTGTCTTGGGGGGGTGGGGTGGGGTGCGGGCCGAAACAATTTGGCGTATTGACACTGGGATAGAACATTGACTTTTTTTTGGGGGGGAGGGGTGCGGGCTGAAACACAAGAGTTTGGCGTATTGACACTGGGATAGAACATTCGCTGTCTTGGGGGGGGGGGGGGGGTGTGCGGGCCGAAACAGTTTGGCGTATTGACACTGGGATAGAACATTGGCTGTCTTGGGGGGGGGGGTGCTGGCCGAAACAGTTTGGCGTATTGACACTGGGATAGAACATTGGCTGTCTTGGGGGGGGGGGGGGGTGCGGGCCGAAACAGTTTGGCGTATTGACACTGGGATAGAACATTGACTGTCTTGGGGGGGGGGGGGGGGAGGGGTGCGGGCCGAAACAGTTTGGCGTATTGACACTGGGATAGAACACTGACTGTCTTGGGGGGGGGGGGGGGGTGGTGCGGGCTGAAACAGTTTGGCGTATTGACACTGGGATAGAACATTGACTGTCTTGGGGGGGGGGGGGGGGTTCGGGCTGAAACAGTTTGGCGTATTGACACTGGGATAGAACATTGACTGTCTTGGGGGTGGGGTGGGGGTGGTGCGGGCTGAAACAGTTTGGCGTATTGACACTGGGATAGAACATTGACTGTCTTGGGGGGGGGGGGGGGGTTCGGGCTGAAACAGTTTGGCGTATTGACCCTGGGATAGAACATTGACTGTCTTCGGGGGGGGGGGGGGGGTGCGGGCTGAAACAGTTTGGCGTATTGACACTGGGATAGAACACTGACTGTCTTGGAGGGGGGGTTGCGGACTGAAACAGTTTGGCGTATTGACACTGGGATAGAACATTGGCTGTCTTGGGGGGGGGGGGGGGGGGGTGCGGGCTGAAACTGTTTGGCGTATTGACCCTGGGATAGAACATTGTCTGTCTTGACAAAAAAGTCAAAATATGTATCCTGGATTCGGTTACCGTCAACACCTTGTCTCTGCAGAATTGTACCGAGGAGTTCCTGGCACCCGAGTAACAACAGGCTGACGGCCAGTCAACGGGACGATGTCTTCACACAGATCGGTATAGAGCCAGAGGTAAGTTATATATTATATCAATAGTGCATGCCGCTGTCATAGATACAAAACAAAAGAGCAAATGTAAGAGAGACTGACGAGGAAGGAAATAAAGTAAGAACAGGATAACAAAAAGAAAAACCTCACACACACAAAAACAGAAGGAAAGAAGCAGGGAAGCAGTTTTTACGTGTGGAGAAAAAAGGATAGAAGAGAGTTCATACAAAAGAAAGAAGAAGGGAATAAACGAATGAAATAAAAAAGAGAGGGAGACAAAGAATGAGAGAAAAAAACTGATATGAAGAAAGAACTAAGTAAGTCCTTGCTGTACATTATTACTGTTCAATCATAGGATCATAAAGCCTGTTTAATGTTCTGTTTTCCAGCAAGAAAGCCAAAAGATACACATTCTTCTCTCCGGAAAAATACTATTCTCATGCTCATACCAACCTTGAAATACACTTGATACAGGCAATAGGCTTCCGAAAAAAATTGCATTGTCAAAAACATTACATACACACATTTTGCGAAGTCCGCACGAAAGTCAACATGCCATGTATTCTATATACATTTTTCAATTATATATTCAGCGAACTACTGCTTATTTGCCACTGGATTACAGTTTACAATGTACTATGTATATTCTTTTTGTATGCGCTAACCACCTTCATCTTTCATATGTACCTACCATTCTTTCGTCCCACCTCCACCCTCCCCCTCTTCCTCCTGCTAGCTTTCTCTTGTTCTTTTTGGTTTGCTTCAACTATGCTGTTTACCTAGATAGTTCCATTAGTTTATAAGTAATGTTTGTCCGACATCATATTTTTGTTAATTTGTAACTACGTAGGGCGCGTAATATAAGCGTTCGCTTGAGTTCGTGTCCCTATTGTTTATCGTTGTATTGTTGTACCATGTTTGATTTAATAAAACATTGTTTAAACCAAAGTCAACATGCCACTTGCCATGGTCCCAGGATTAAGTTGACTGTTATAACTCTTGTTCTGACACAATCCTTTTGTCACGTGACAGGAAGTGGACAACTTGAATACAGTACTGGCCGCCATTTTGCATCTGACCAACATCCGGTTTGTGGACGATGACGGTTCTTCCGGTGGGGTGGAGGTCGACAATGAGGATACAATGAACAAAGGTCAGAGACGTTGTGATTGCTTGTGGTAGAAAAGTAGTGTTGTTATAGACATAACATGTGTTTTGTTGTTTTTAGCTTGTTTATTCGATTTTGTTTACGCATTGAAGACCTGTGAGGTGGAGGAGGTGGTTAAGGTTGTGACTGAGGCCGTCCATTTCTCGTTCTTTAACATTTCTGTACAACTGCAATGTTGTGCGAATGTTTATTCAGTACTAGAGTAGCTCAGTTTCTCATGGTAAACCAAGCACTGCAGACTGTAAACGCACCTTGCTATTAAAGGAACACTATTGACCCGACCATTAGGGTGGAGGTTTTGGCTAATATGACGAATCTGCAGAATCGTAGGAATCCACTGTGTGCTCCAAACCGCGCCACAAGTATGGATATTATTAAATCAAAGAGAGTTGATGCGCTTCAGGGCGATGCGTCTCTCGGGTGTTGGAAACAAACAGTATTCGAGGCCGGAAGACGACTAGCGCTCTCTACGACGCGGTCGCACAGTAACAAGCATCGCGTACACAACCAAGAGAAGTAACTCAGTGGAAGTTACCCACACACAAAATCACACAGAAATTCCCTTTCGTTGCCTCCTCCCCAACGTTTGATCAAGCTTTAAAAACACTCTCGTTTGCAAGGTGAAGACATGCAGTCCTCCTGTGCTGTAGTATTGCTTGTAACACAAAATCTATAAGAGAATCGTAAGATATTGGAAACTTTAATTTATGACAGAACAAAACGTTCCAATCGCGGTACGTGTACTTCAAAACGTATGATCCATTGTAGAGCAGTGATTTTAACGTTTTATTTTGTCATAAATGACACGTCCCAATAACTTACCATTTTTTTATTTTTTTATTCTGAATTTTGTAACGACAGCATGCAGTCTATATCGTTTGTTGGATTTGTGTTTGCATTTGTCTGTTTCATTCGACTTCAGTATGTATCATATAATTACAGCGGCGGCGCTTCTGTGCGTTGACCCTGAGAAGCTGGCGACGGTTCTGGTGACAACAAAGAAGACCTTCAAAGGACAGGAGATTCTTACCTGCAAGTCTGAGGCCAAGGCCAACGAGACTCGAGACGCCATTGCCAAGGCTCTGTACGAACGGCTGTTCGGATGGCTCATCAGGAGGATCAACCTGGCTCTGAATAAAACACAGTGAGTGAGACTTCGTTGTGTTTGTTACGTTTAGGTTCTACTGATGCGTTGTGTTTATGAATACTGTTTATGAATAAAAGTAAGAAGCGCCAGGGATAGGTTCAATTGCACGAGGACAAACCGGCAGAACCATTCAATATTTTAATGTAATGTTAAATTGTTCATTACGTAGACACGATTATACCAAAACTATGTATATATTCCATCCTTGAACATCAATGATTTGAGGGCCCGTCGATGAACAAATTTCTAGTTGGGATTGACTCCTGACTTCGGGAAAGGTTATTCTAGGTTGTTTTTATGCCAAGCAATGTCTGAATATAAGTTCAAACGGTCATTGCATTTCAGTTTGTAAGGAGGGGCATGCATCTGGATTTAGACCATTGGTGGCTGTAGGGTCCTTAGTCTTGTAAACCAGTCATACTATACAAAAACCTGAGTCTATGTAATAAGCAATTAAGTCCATTTTCAGCTCTTTATCGGCATGAGTCTTCCTGGAAATCCATGGCTTTTAGGTTCTCAACCAGAACTGGTTTCTTTTGCCCTTAAACATGCTAATCTGAGCTCAGCAATTCATTCCTATTGCATGCATCTGCGGCTTTATGTCTAAATGAGTAAATCTAAGCTAGAAAATGAATTGTTTTACAATTCTCATGGGGCAAACATTTTTCCCCTTGAATCTCTAGAAGATCAGTTTGGTGATCTTCGCAGAACATGAACATCTTAATCAAAGTTCGACTACTCATTCCACACTCAGATCTTTAGGGACTTGCCTAAGTTTTCTGGACATCTGCAGCTTTTGAACTAAATCTAAGCTCGACAATTCATTGCTTTGCTATTCTTATGGGCCAGACATTTAGTGTAGTCTTTTTTAATCTCAGGTAGATCCGTTTTGTGATCTTATCAGAACATAAACATCCGAATCGTTCTACTTGCAGATGATGCATGCGTTTTCTGGACATCTGCGGCTTTGGAACTAAATCTAAGCTCGACAATTCATTGCTTTGCGATTCTTATGGGCCAGACATTTAGTGTAGTCTTTTTTAATCTCAGCCAGATCCGTTTTGTGATCCTATCAGAACGTGAAAATCCTAATGGGTGTCAGGTGTGCCTGGCTGGGGTGAATGTTTCTTAAACCGCAATGTCAAAACAAATTCCCAGCCTTGGGTTGTTAACTCATTGTCTCCCAGGTACGGATATAATACGTACCCACTCATATTGCTCTATCTGACCAGGTACGGATATATCTGTACTCGCTCATATGACTCTATCTGACCAGGTACGGATATATCCGCTCAGACTGCTATGTTGTCGTAGTATTTTGATTGTTCTTCTCTATGGGTGTGAGACATGGAGGACAACAGAGATCATGCTGGGAAAGATCCAAATCTTTGTCAACACCTGCTTGAGGCGCATCCTAAACATCAGATGGACGGACAGAATCCGAAATGAAGACCTTTGGCAGAGAGCTGACCAGAAACCAGCGGCGCAGCAAATTCTCCGGAGGAAATGGGGCTGGATAGGGCACACCCTGAGAAAGCCAGCATCCAGTATCACGAGGCAAGCCCTGAAGTGGAATCCACAAGGGAAAAGGAAGAGAGGCCGGCCGCGCAACAGCTGGAGACGAGACACTGAAGCAGAGATCAACAGGCAGGGGAAGACCTGGAGCCAGATCGAAAGGGCAGCCCAGGACCGTGTCGGATGGAGAATTGTCGTGGATGGCCTATGCTCCCCCGGGGGTTCATAATGGCCTAAGTAAGTAAGTGTTAGGTTCAGTCGCTTCCTGTTACGCCGATCTGAAGCCAGCATTCCAGAGTGTTGATACACAGTTACTACACACTTACTACAATTCTGAGTGACCTACTGCAGCACAGCTGGTCTCGGCTAAAAAAAACACTTGGTCAACATAGGTGGGGTAGAAAGTGTTAAATAATCTGTACTCTGTATTCCACTTGCAGATCTTTGGGGGCATGCATCGGGTTTCTGGACATCTGCGGCTTTGAGGTTCTCCATCAGAACAGTCTGGAGCAGCTGTGTATCAACCTGGCCAACGAAAACCTGCAAATGTTCATGAACAAAGACCTCTTTGAGCAGGAGATGGCGATCTACAGAAGCGAAAAACTGGACATTGGACACATCGACCCGCCTTCCAATGAAGCCATTCTGCGCATGTTTGACGCGGTGAGTAAAAATTAGACAGGGTGTAACTCTGTTGTGTTCTGGGATGTATTGCAGTTAGTCTTTGTACTATGGTTTTGCTGACTGATTTTCCTGATTCGTCAATTGATGTCTCTTCTGTAAGTATCGATATGCAAATTCCTTTTGGTCAGTTTATGGAGTTTGGAGTGATTAACTTAGGATGTTCAGGAACTTTGCTTTTTCCAATTATTTTATTTTGTAATTGTGTTTTTTTCTTCATCTATAATGACATTGCAATTTATAAAGCTGAAGTTGATGATGATGGTGCTGATATTGGTTTCTTTTCTTGTCTTTTTGTTGTTGTTGTTGTTGTTGTTGTTGTTGTTGTTGTTGTTGTTGTTGTTGTTGTTGTTGTTGTTGTTGTTGTTGCTGTTGTTGTTGTTGGTTTGTATGTTTTTGATGTTTGTGCCTATATGCTTTTATCATGTCTATTTTCTACTATTTCCCTCTTATGACACAAACACATTCTCCAATCATTTTCTGGAATCACATCTAGTATGCGTTCGAGCTTCACCTAACATGACTTGACTTGGTTCATACAAAAACGAAAACATAAACACATGTCATAAACACATGTTAAACTATAGCATTCATCGTAAACATTTGTTTGCAGCCTAAGCTAGGAATTCTGGCACTGATCAACGAAGACACGAGGTTGGAGATTTCTACAGAGTGGTCCATGGTCAAAAAGCTGGTCGACAGACATGCGCAGTCAAGCCACTTCCGTCGCTACAAAAACGACCAGCCTCGCTTTGGCATAGAGCACTTTGCGGGACCGGTAACAATTTGGTTGTTTGTTTGTTTGTTTGTTTGTTTGTTTTGATGTTTTATGGGGTTGTTGATTGGTTTGCTTGTTGTCTGTTGTTTGTTCGTTGGTTGGTTGGTTAGTTGGTTTGCTTTTTATTTGTTGATTGGTGACCCTCCACCACGAAATGAGTCGCATGTCACCTCGCGCAGTTCTGCGCTAGGCTTAATATAAGTCCGGGGAGTGTCTGGTAACAGTGTGAGGGTCACCTTAGTCACAACTATAACTCAAACAGTTTTCGCTCTTTTCTAAAACAATTTTCACCACTGGATAAAGCATAAAAAAACTCTTTAGGAAAATGTAAAAATATGAAAATCATGCAAAGGTGACATGCGACTCATTTCGTGGTGGAGGGTCACATTGGTTTGCTGTTGGCTTTATGTGGCAATTGCAAAAAATATGAGGGTTGAGGCACAGAATGTCATACCTTCTGTTATTCTTAATGTATTTGTCCTCTTCAGGATTTTTTGTCTTTACCAATGGACGTCCCTTATTATTTACAGCCATTGTCCCTTCCTCCTTATTCTCCTCCTCCTCCTCGTCCTCCTCCTCGTCTTAATCATTATCCTCGTCATCAATATCATCCGTTTTGGCAATCTAATATATCCCGGTCCAATCAAATGCTGTTTTTTTAAATCATCTGTCATCATTGTCCGTATCATGATCATCATGATCATCACAGCAACTTAAACCGTCATTATCAGAAACGTGCAATATACGAAGTATGCAAGATAAAAACCACACACGTTGTTATCTTTGTCATCAACATCGCAACCATCATTGCAAAACTTCGTGTCACCAACCTCTACCTTGGATTTTTCCACAACAGGTGTTGTACAGTGCCCAAGACTTTCTGGAGAAGAACGGTGACTCCCTGAGCAAAGAGGTGAAGGACACCCTGGTTGCCAGTGGCAACGAACTGGTCAGCGACATCTTCCAAGTTCAGAAGGCACCCACTGGCAGCATCGCTCCGTGAGTGGAATTCCGTCATAGTATTTATGTGTGAGATACACCAGGCAATTCAAATCTCCGCGATTTCCGCGAAAGCAAACAAAAAACACAAAACAAAACCTACACGTGAAAAATGATAGTTTAAGCCAGATGAGAGGATGGGGGGGGGGAGAAAATAGTGTTTTTCATTTACATGCACAATATATCTTTCACCAGAGGGTGTAACATTATATTTATAAGACCAAAATGCTTCAGCTTCTTGGGGGCGTTCCCCCATTCCCCCTACGCGGCCTCCTGGACCCCCGGCGTTATCAATTTCCTTGAAACTCATTATTCCTTGACTGGATTACCTGTACACAAAAAAGCAAAGACTGTAACTGACCCTATTCAATCCTGGTCATTCCCAGGTAGTCCGGTTAATTGTTCTGGAGAGGTAACAGCCTGTTGTTACACACTAAGCCGTTGGTTTTGACAGATTGAATCCTCCAGAAAAATAAGAGGTTTGAACGATTGAATTATTTGTGTTCTTTGCTGCGTGGTACAAATTTCTTACCAAACAGTTAACAATATTAGTGGGCTTGGGAAGTTTGAAGTGTGTAAGAACCTCACGCTTTTGCAGGGAGATAACTCAATCAATGCAGAGCAACTGCCTGTTACAAAGGGGGACTACTGCGTCACCCTGTCACACTTGACACGGCTGAAGGAAAGGTAGCATAGAAAGCAACAGGCGCTGAAACTAACAAAAAATCGATTTTGCATGAACTTCATCATGGTTTGAAATTGAATTTAAACCAAAAAAAAGTCCGGATAGGAAAACTTGCCACGTTTGCTTTAAACATTTGCCATACGCACAAGTGAGCTTTTTACTCATATTCTACTGCTTACCACTTGCAGAACTCAGTTCAACTACCGGACGTCCCAGAGACACGACATCCGGTTCCAGAAACCAGGAGTGACGAAACTGAGTGCCACTGTCGTGCGAGATCTGCACCAGAGCCTTAAACAGAAGTGAGTATCATTTCTATAACAAGTTGAAGAAAAGTTGGTACTGTTTTTTAAAAGGAGAGACGAGTCATGACGAGCAACTTCCTGTGGTGTTTGCTTTGTCTTCTTTCACACTTCCTGCAGCGTTCACTCTAGAAAAAAAATTGTGTTTTTTTGGCCCTGCATATTATTGTGGGTGTTCAATAATCCAGCATGCACATTATCTTTTCATTAGTTCTCCACATGTTAGTTTAAATTCTTCTTCCAGCAAGTTTGAGAAATCTGTTTCAAGAAAACAACAATGTTGATATGTATACACGTTTGCAGCGTACCGGTTTACTTATGGGCAGATCCGTATGTATTTGTAACGTTCACAGCAATCTTTAAACAAGAGGCTCATACAATCTCAAAATCAATGCGTGCCCGTTACAGAACTCTCTCAATATGGAGGTTCTTCTTTCTTTTTCTTGGGAAAGAAAGGTATACAATTCATACACCAAAAGCCAAACAGACTTTTGAGATTACGTACGTATCCATTGTCTTATGGCCTTTTGTTTAACTTTATCTATATGCAGGTTTGGTGAGGTTCCCAAGGTTGAGGATTCTGACAGATCAAGATTCTCCAAAGAGAAAACAGTCATCGACTGCTACCAGGTAAAAGAAAGAAAGAACACCCGATGGAATGAATTGCAAATAAAATAATACATTTGATTAATCGAAAGAAAACAAAAAATACGGTGATGTTTGTGTTTCTAAAATTCAAACTCAACGAGCTTCTCGTGTTTTTGCCTTCATAGATTAATGTATACAACTGAAAATCATATAGCTTGTAAAAGGATGCAGAAAGTTTAAAGCAACAGGCAAAATGTGCAGCAATACTATTTTTCATTTCAGCCCGAGCAATCAAACAGTTAATGATGTTTTTGTTTTCTTTTTTGTCTTCAAGGCATCCATGAAAGAACTGCTGGACAAGATGGGAAACGCACGTCCGTTCTTTGTCCGGTACGTACAAGGTTAAAATCAGGCGTTCGGTAAAGGGAAGGCCATTTGGGCCCGATAAGCTGTGGAAACAGGTGGAGCTGGGGATGATGGCAGGGGGTTGCAGGGATTGGCTTGGGCGTCGGTCATCAGTCTTTTGCCATGTAAAATTCGGAAAAGACCGACACACGTGGGCCTCAATCCGTCAACTGACCGATAGACATGCAGCAGAGTCAGTCAGCTCGTCTTATGTTTGTCTGCTGTCTTGTTCTTTCTTTTATTTCCCCTCAATTGAAATACTATGGTTATTGTGTCCTCAGACCTTTTATTCCTCTTCATGTAAGACCATTGGAAAATAAACAAGAAAATGAAGAAATGAATTGAATGTTCCTCTCATTTGTACATAGTAAATAACTTTCAGAAGTTTCTCCTCACTGCCGTAATGCACAATTGCGGCAGTCCCGTGGCGGAAGGAAAGGTTGTTTTCTTGACTGATTGGTTTGCAAAATGACTGATTGATTCATGGCTGAGTCAGTCAATGGACCTCTAGTGGACAAAACCCAAGTCAATCCCTGGGGTTGTGAGGAGGAAGGGAGCTAGGCGTTCAAGTGTAATAATAATAACCGACACGAAGTAACACCGTGTAGGGGCGTTCTACGGACATCCCGATTCACACGAAGGTGTATAGCTGCCAACATAAACTCGTGGAAATTAACCAATCCATCTTGACAACTGGCCTGCCATAGTAATCTCTGCAAATAAGAAAGAGAAGAAGAAGAAGACGAAGAAGGATACGGATAAGGAGAAGGAGAAGAAGACGAAGACGACGACGAAGAAGAAGAAGAAGAAGAAGAAGAAGAAGAAGAAGAAGAAGAAGAAGAAGAAGAAGAAGAAGAAGAAGAAGAAGAAGAAGAAGAAGTATACAGTTTAAACAGTGTTTTAATTTAATTTGTTTTTAATTTTGCAATTACTACCAGTGGTTATTAAAACAAATGACAAACAGTCCGGCTATTACACAATGAGATGTGACGAACAATAAGACAAAACCTCCTGTTCTTTCTTCTTGTAAGATTGCTTGGGGTATATTTATACCGAAGTTTCTTTGAGTGCATCATTTGTGACCCTCCACCACGGAATGAGTCGCATGTCACCTTTGCATGATTTTCATATTTTTACATTTTCCTAAAGAGTCTTTTATATGCTCTATCCGGTGGTGAAAACCGTTTTTAGAAAAGAGCGAAAAGTGATAAGCCTGTGACTAAGGTGACCCTCACACTGTTACCAGACACTCCCCAGACTTATATTAAGCCTAGCGCAGAACCGCGCGAGGTGACATGCGACTCATTACGTGGTGGAGGGTCACACATTTTGTTGTGATTGTTGTTTTTGTAATGGTCTATTGTCATTCTATATAGGACCACGAGCGCAAGCATTTTTCTCACCAATGCGTGATAAAACGACTTAAAGCCTGAAAGCAAAAACCTTATTGTCTCATTGCTGATAGTTCTGTCAAACTAAAGACGAACTTTTTTGTTTTTTGGTTTTTTTTGGTGTGTTTGAATATTTTTTTGCTCTTTGCTTGCTGTGTTGTTTTCGGATTCTTAATTTCGGAACGTTAACAGTCTTTTTTTTTTATTCTTTTTTTTTTACTAAAACCTTTTTGTAATCTCCATAGATGCATCAAACCCAACGACGAGCAAACTCCAGACAACTTCGATGACCGCAAAGTTCTAAGACAACTACAGTACAACGGGGTCACAGAGATGGCTCGCATTCGACGTCTGGGTTATCCGGTCCGGATCCATTTAAACACATTTCTGCAAAGGTAAGCAAGACAAGGACAATAGAGAAATCGAATCACCTAAAAGAAAAAATAAACACGAATCAGGGCGATGGGGTAGGGGTGGGTGGGGGGAGAAAGAGACAGGGAGAGTCAAATAAAAAAGGTCTATGATATAGCATTATGGGGAGTATACGGTTCGAACCCCCTTCCCACCTGTATTTCCAAAAGGTAATTAATCAGAGAGACAGAGGAGTACATAAAGGGCAAAGAAAAAGAGGAAAGTCAGGGGGTAGTGGGGGGTGAGATAGAGAGATGAGACAGAGATAGAGGCAGGTGCAGATTGGTTTGAATATTGAGAGATTAAGAACTGCAAATAGAAGTTAAAAAAACAAAAAAACAACGAACAAACAAAATGGAAGGAGAGGAGCGAGAGAGAAATTGAGGAAATAGAGAGAGGAGATTGAGACAGCGATAGAGTAGAGCTGGAGGCAAATACA